>NW_027511174.1:0-27645 GCF_048772815.1 Callospermophilus lateralis | reverse complement strand
ATAACGAGTTTCCGAAATACCAGCAAATATTTTTTCACCCAATCTTGATGATACTTGGTGCTAATGATCAGTACACAAATCCCACTTGGCTCACCAAATTTTGTTCTTCTAGGTTGAAGCGTTCGTCTACAGTAGCAGTTTTTATATTTAGGTTTCCCTCTGTTCTCTCCTATATAGAAAGATGAATTTGGAACTCTAAATCCAACATGGTTTGTAGTAGCTCTTTGAAACTTGACAAAATAAAGGAGTTCTCAGTTTTGTCGCTATGGTTTGTTTCCTCTTCAAGTAGCCCTAGGCGCAGACTGTGGAAAAGCACTTTCATTGAGAGGGGTTCCCAAGCTTCTAAGAAATCACGAGTTTCCGAAATGCCAGCAAATATTTTTTCACCCAATCTTGATGATACTTGGTGGTAATGATCAGTACACAAATCCCACTTGGCTCACCAAATTTTGTTCTTCTAGGTTGAAGCGTTCGTCTACAGAGGCAGTTTTTATATTTAGGTTTCCCTCTGTTCTCTCCTATATAGAAAGAAGAATTTGGATCTCTAAGTCCAACATGGTTTGTAGTAGCTCTTTGAAACTTGACAAAATAAAGGATTTCTCAGTTTTGTCGCTATGGTTTGTTTCCTCTTCATGTAGCCCTAGGCACAGACTTTGGAAAAGCACTTTCATTGAGAGGGGTTCCCAAGCTTCTTAGAAATCACGAGTTTCCGAAATACCAGCAAATATTTTTTCACCCAATCTTGATGATACTTGGTGGTAATGATCAGTACACAAATCCCACTTGGCTCACCAAATTTTGTTCTTCTAGGTTGAAGCGTTCGTCTACAGTAGCAGTTTTTATATTTAGGTTTCACTCTGTTCTCTCATATATAGGTAGATGAATTTGGAACTCTAAATCCAACATGGTTTGTAGTAGCTCTTTGAAACTTGACAAAATAAAGGATTTCTCAGTTTTGTCTCTATGGTTTGTTTCCTCTTCAAGTAGCCCTAGGCACAGACAGTGGAAAGCACTTTCATTGAGATGGGTTGCCAACCTTCTAAAAAATAACGAGTTTCCGAAATACCAGCAAATATTTTTTCACCCAATCTTGATGATACTTGGAGGTAATGATCAGTACACAAATCCCACTTGGCTTATCAAATTTTGTTCTTCTAGGTTGAAGCGTTCGTCTACAGTAGCAGTTTTTATATTTAGGTTTCCCTCTGTTCTCTCATATATAGATAGATGAATTTGGAACTCTAAATCCACATGGTTTGTAGTAGCTCTTTGAAACTTGACAAAATAAAGGAGTTCTCAGTTTTGTCGCTATGGTTTGTTTCCTCTTCAAGTAGCCCTAGGCGCAGACTGTGGAAAAGCACTTTCATTGAGAGGGGTTCCCAAGCTTCTAAGAAATCAAGAGTTTCCGAAATGCCAGCCAATATTTTTTCACCCAATCTTGATGATACTTGGTGGTAATGATCAGTACACAAATCCCACTTGGCTCACCAAATTTTGTTCTTCTAGGTTGAAGCGTTCGTCTACAGTAGCAGTTTTTATATTTTGGTTTCCCTCTGTCCTCTCCTTTATAGAAAGATGAATTTGGAACTCTAAATCCAACATGGTTTGTAGTAGCTCTTTGAAACTTGACAAAATAAAGGAGTTCTCAGTTTTGTCGCTATGGTTTGTTTCCTCTTCAAGTAGCACTATGGGCAGACTGTGGAAAAGCAATTTCATTGAGAGGGGTTCCCAAGCTTCTAAGAAATCACGAGTTTCCGAAATGCCAGCAAATATTTTTTCACCCAATCTTGATGATACTTGGTGGTAATGATCAGTACACAAATCCCACTTGGCTCACCAAATTTTGTTCTTCTAGGTTGAAGCGTTCGTCTACAGTAGCAGTTTTTATATTTAGGTTTCCCTCTGTTCTCTCCTATATAGAAAGAAGAATTTGGAACTCTAAGTCCAACATGGTTTGTAGTAGCTCTTTGAAACTTGACAAAATAAAGGAGTTCTCAGTTTTGTCGCTATGGTTTGTTTCCTCTTCAAGTAGCCCTAGGCACAGACTGTGGAAAAGCACTTTCATTGAGAGGGGTTCCCAAGCTTCTTAGAAATCACGAGTTTCCGAAATACCAGCAAATATTTTTTCACCCAATCTTGATGATACTTGGTGGTAATGATCAGTACACAAATCCCACTTGGCTCACCAAATTTTGTTCTTCTAGGTTGAAGCGTTCGTCTACAGTAGCAGTTTTTATATTTAGGTTTCACTCTGTTCTCTCATATATAGATAGATGAATTTGGAACTCTAAGTCCAACATGGTTTGTAGTAGCTCTTTGAAACTTGACAAAATAAAGGATTTCTCAGTTTTGTCTCTATGGTTTGTTTCCTCTTCAAGTAGCCCTAGGCACAGACAGTGGAAAGCACTTTCATTGAGATGGGTTGCCAAGCTTCTAAGAAATAACGAGTTTCCGAAATACCAGCAAATATTTTTTCACACAATCTTGTTGATACTTGGTGATAATGATCAGTACACAAATCCCACTTGGCTCACCAAATTTTGTTCTTCTAGGTTGAAGCGTTCGTCTACAGTACAGTTTTTATATTTAGGTTTCTCTCTGTTCTCTCCTATATAGATAGATATATTTGGAACTCTAAATCCAACATGGTTTGTAGTAGCTCTTTGAAACTTGACAAAATAAAGGAGTTCTCAGTTTTGTCGCTATGGTTTGTTTCCTCTTCAAGTAGCCCTAGGCACAGACTGTGGAAAAGCACTTTCATTGAGAGGGGTTGCCAAGTTTCTAAGAAATAACGAGTTTCCGAAATACCAGCAAATATTTTTTCACCCAATCTTGATGATACTTGTTGCTAATAATAAGTACACAAATCCCACTTGGCTCACCAAATTTAGTTCTTCTAGGTTGAAGCGTTCGTGTACAGTAGCAGTTTTTATATTTAGGTTTCCCTCTGTTCTCTCCTATACGGTTAGTTGAATTTGGAACTCTAAATCCAACATGGTTTGTAGTAGCTCTTTGAAACTTGACAAAATAAAGGAGTTCTCAGTTTTGTCTCTATGGTTTGTTTCCTCTCAAGTAGCCCTAGGCACAGACTGTGGAAAGCACTTTCATTGAGAGGGGTTGCCAAGCTTCTACGAAATAACGAGTTTCCGAAATACCAGCAAATATTTTTTCACCCAATCTTGATAATACTAGGTGGTAATGATCAGTACACAAATCCCACTTGGCTCACCAAATTTTGTTCTTTTAGGTTGAAGCGTTCGTCCAAAGTAGCAGTTTTTATATTTAGGTTTTCCTCTGTTCTCTCCCATATAGATAGATGAATTTGGAAATCTAAATCCAACATGGTTTGTAGTAGCTCTTTGAAACTTGACAAAATAAAGGAGTTCTCAGTTTTGTCTCTATGGTTTGTTTCCTCTTCAAGTAGCCCTAGGCACAGAATGTGGAAAGCACTTTCATTGAGAGGGGTTGCCAAGCTTCTACGATATAACGAGTTTCCGAAATACCAGCAAATATTTTTTCACCCAATCTTGATGATACTTGGTGCTAATGATCAGTACACAAATCCCACTTGGCTCACCAAATTTTGTTCTTCTAGGTTGAAGCGTTCGTCTACAGTAGCAGTTTTTATATTTAGGTTTCCCTCTGTTCTCTCCTATATAGAAAGATGAATTTGGAACTCTAAATCCAACATGGTTTGTAGTAGCTCTTTGAAACTTGACAAAATAAAGGAGTTCTCAGTTTTGTCGCTATTGTTTGTTTCCTCTTCAAGTAGCCCTAGGCGCAGACTGTGGAAAAGCACTTTCATTGAGAGTGGTTCCCAAGCTTCTAAGAAATCACGAGTTCCGAAATGCCAGCAAATATTTTTTCACCCAATCTTGATGATACTTGGTGGTAATGATCAGTACACAAATCCCACTTGGCTCACCAAATTTTGTTCTTCTAGGTTGAAGCGTTCGTCTACAGAGGCAGTTTTTATATTTAGGTTTCCCTCTGTTCTCTCCTATATAGAAAGAAGAATTTGGATCTCTAAGTCCAACATGGTTTGTAGTAGCTCTTTGAAACTTGACAAAATAAAGGATTTCTCAGTTTTGTCGCTATGGTTTGTTTCCTCTTCATGTAGCCCTAGGCACAGACTTTGGAAAAGCACTTTCATTGAGAGGGGTTCCCAAGCTTCTTAGAAATCACGAGTTTCCGAAATACCAGCAAATATTTTTTCACCCAATCTTGATGATACTTGGTGGTAATGATCAGTACACAAATCCCACTTGGCTCACCAAATTTTGTTCTTCTAGGTTGAAGCGTTCGTCTCAGTAGCAGTTTTTATATTTAGGTTTCACTCTGTTCTCTCATATATAGGTAGATGAATTTGGAACTCTAAATCCAACATGGTTTGTAGTAGCTCTTTGAAACTTGACAAAATAAAGGATTTCTCAGTTTTGTCTCTATGGTTTGTTTCCTCTTCAAGTAGCCCTAGGCACAGACAGTGGAAAGCACTTTCAATGAGATGGGTTGCCAACCTTCTAAAAAATAACGAGTTTCCGAAATACCAGCAAATATTTTTTCACCCAATCTTGATGATACTTGGAGGTAATGATCAGTACACAAATCCCACTTGGCTTACCAAATTTTGTTCTTCTAGGTTGAAGCGTTCGTCTACAGTAGCAGTTTTTATATTTAGGTTTCCCTCTGTTCTCTCATATATAGATAGATGAATTTGGAACTCTAAATCCACATGGTTTGTAGTAGCTCTTTGAAACTTGACAAAATAAAGGAGTTCTCAGTTTTGTCGCTATGGTTTGTTTCCTCTTCAAGTAGCCCTAGGCGCAGACTGTGGAAAAGTACTTTCATTGAGAGGGGTTCCCAAGCTTCTAAGAAATCAAGAGTTTCCGAAATGCCAGCCAATATTTTTTCAACCAATCTTGATGATACTTGGTGGTAATGATCAGTACACAAATCCCACTTGGCTCACCAAATTTTGTTCTTCTAGGTTGAAGCGTTCGTCTACAGTAGCAGTTTTTATATTTTGGTTTCCCTCTGTTCTCTCCTATATAGAAAGATGAATTTGGAACTCTAAATCCAACATGGTTTGTAGTAGCTCTTTGAAACTTGACAAAATAAAGGAGTTCTCAGTTTTGTCGCTATGGTTTGTTTCCTCTTCAAGTAGCACTAGGGGCAGACTGTGGAAAAGCAATTTCATTGAGAGGGGTTCCCAAGCTTCTAAGAAATCACGAGTTTCCGAAATGCCAGCAAATATTTTTTCACCCAATCTTGATGATACTTGGTGGTAATGATCAGTACACAAATCCCACTTGGCTCACCAAATTTTGTTCTTCTAGGTTGAAGCGTTCGTCTACAGTAGCAGTTTTTATATTTAGGTTTCCCTCTGTTCTCTCCTATATAGAAAGAAGAATTTGGAACTCTAAGTCCAACATGGTTTGTAGTAGCTCTTTGAAACTTGACAAAATAAAGGAGTTCTCAGTTTTGTCGCTATGGTTTGTTTCCTCTTCAAGTAGCCCTAGGCACAGACTGTGGAAAAGCACTTTCATTGAGAGGGGTTCCCAAGCTTCTTAGAAATCACGAGTTTCCGAAATACCAGCAAATATTTTTTCACCCAATCTTGATGATACTTGGTGGTAATGATCAGTACACAAATCCCACTTGGCTCACCAAATTTTGTTCTTCTAGGTTGAAGCGTTCGTCTACAGTAGCAGTTTTTATATTTAGGTTTCACTCTGTTCTCTCATATATAGATAAATGAATTTGGAACTCTAAGTCCAACACGGTTTGTAGTAGCTCTTTGAAACTTGACAAAATAAAGGATTTCTCAGTTTTGTCTCTATGGTTTGTTTCCTTTTCAAGTAGCCCTAGGCACAGACAGTGGAAAGCACTTTCATTGAGATGGGTTGCCAAGCTTCTAAGAAATAACGAGTTTCCGAAATACCAGCAAATATTTTTTCACACAATCTTGTTGATACTTGGTGATAATGATCAGTACACAAATCCCACTTGGCTCACCAAATTTTGTTCTTCTAGGTTGAAGCGTTCGTCTACAGTACAGTTTTTATATTTAGGTTTCTCTCTGTTCTCTCCTATATAGATAGATATATTTGGAACTCTAAATCCAACATGGTTTGTAGTACCTCTTTGAAACTTGACAAAATAAAGGAGTTCTCAGATTTGTCTCTTTGGTTTGTTTCCTCTTCAAGTAGCCCTAGGCACAGACTGTGGAAAAGCACTTTCATTGAGAGGGGTTGCCAAGCTTCTACGAAATAACGAGTTTCCGAGATACCAGCAAATATTTTTTCACCCAATCTTGATGATACTTGGTGGTAATGATCAGTACACAAATCCCACTTGGCTTACCAAATTTTGTTCTTCTAGGTTGAAGCGTTCGTCTACAGTAGCAGTTTTTATATTTAGGTTTCCCTCTGTTCTCTCTTATATAGATAGATGAATTTGGAACTCTAAATCCACATGGTTTGTAGTAGCTCTTTGAAACTTGACAAAATAAAGGAGTTCTCAGTTTTGTCGCTATGGTTTGTTTCCTCTTCAATTAGCCCTAGGCGCAGACTGTGGAAGAGCACTTTCATTGAGAGGGGTTACCAAGCTTCTAAGAAATCACGAGTTTCCGAAATGCCAGCAAATATTTTTTCACCCAATCTTGATGATACTTGGTGGTAATGATCAGTACACAAATCCCACTTGGCTCACCAAATTTTGTTCTTCTAGGTTGAAGCGTTCGTCTACAGTAGCAGTTTTTATATTTAGGTTTCCCTCTGTTCTCTCCTATATAGAAAGATGAATTTGGAACTCTAAGTCCAACATGGTTTGTAGTAGCTCTTTGAAACTTGACAAAATAAAGGAGTTCTCAGTTTTGTCGCTATGGTTTGTTTCCTCTTCAAGTAGCCCTAGGCACAGACTGTGGAAAAGCACTTTCATTGAGAGGGGTTGCAAGCTTCTTAGAAATCACGAGTTTCCGAAATGCCAGCAAATATTTTTTCACCCAATCTTGATGATACTTGGTGGTAATGATCAGTACACAAATCCCACTTGGCTCACCAAATTTTGTTCTTCTAGGTTGAAGCGTTCGTCTACAGAGGCAGTTTTTATATTTAGGTTTCCCTCTGTTCTCTCCTATATAGAAAGAAGAATTTGGATCTCTAAGTCCAACATGGTTTGTAGTAGCTCTTTGAAACTTGACAAAATAAAGGAGTTCTCAGTTTTGTCGCTATGGTTTGTTTCCTCTTCATGTAGCCCTAGGCACAGACTTTGGAAAAGCACTTTCATTGAGATGGGTTCCCAAGCTTCTTAGAAATCACGAGTTTCCGAAATACCAGCAAATATTTTTTCACCCAATCTTGATGATACTTGGTGGTAATGATCAGTACACAAATCCCACTTGGCTCACCAAATTTTGTTCTTCTAGGTTGAAGCGTTCGTCTACAGTAGCAGTTTTTATATTTAGGTTTCACTCTGTTCTCTCATATATAGGTAGATGAATTTGGAACTCTAAATCCAACATGGTTTGTAGTAGCTCTTTGAAACTTGACAAAATAAAGGATTTCTCAGTTTTGTCTCTATGGTTTGTTTCCTCTTCAAGTAGCCCTAGGCACAGACAGTGGAAAGCACTTTCAATGAGATGGGTTGCCAACCTTCTAAAAAATAACGAGTTTCCGAAATACCAGCAAATATTTTTTCACCCAATCTTGATGATACTTGGAGGTAATGATCAGTACACAAATCCCACTTGGCTTACCAAATTTTGTTCTTCTAGGTTGAAGCGTTCGTCTACAGTAGCAGTTTTTATATTTAGGTTTCCCTCTGTTCTCTCATATATAGATAGATGAATTTGGAACTCTGAATCCACATGGTTTGTAGTAGCTCTTTGAAACTTGACAAAATAAAGGAGTTCTCAGTTTTGTCGCTATGGTTTGTTTCCTCTTCAAGTAGCCCTAGGCGCAGACTGTGGAAAAGTACTTTCATTGAGAGGGGTTCCCAAGCTTCTAAGAAATCAAGAGTTTCCGAAATGCCAGCCAATATTTTTTCACCCAATCTTGATGATACTTGGTGGTAATGATCAGTACACAAATCCCACTTGGCTCACCAAATTTTGTTCTTCTAGGTTGAAGCGTTCGTCTACAGTAGCAGTTTTTATATTTTGGTTTCCCTCTGTTCTCTCCTATATAGAAAGATGAATTTGGAACTCTAAATCCAACATGGTTTGTAGTAGCTCTTTGAAACTTGACAAAATAAAGGAGTTCTCAGTTTTGTCGCTATGGTTTGTTTCCTCTTCAAGTAGCACTAGGGGCAGACTGTGGAAAAGCAATTTCATTGAGAGGGGTTCCCAAGCTTCTAAGAAATCACGAGTTTCCGAAATGCCAGCAAATATTTTTTCACCCAATCTTGATGATACTTGGTGGTAATGATCAGTACACAAATCCCACTTGGCTCACCAAATTTTGTTCTTCTAGGTTGAAGCGTTCGTCTACAGTAGCAGTTTTTATATTTAGGTTTCCCTCTGTTCTCTCCTATATAGAAAGAAGAATTTGGAACTCTAAGTCCAACATGGTTTGTAGTAGCTCTTTGAAACTTGACAAAATAAAGGAGTTCTCAGTTTTGTCGCTATGGTTTGTTTCCTCTTCAAGTAGCCCTAGGCACAGACTGTGGAAAAGCACTTTCATTGAGAGGGGTTCCCAAGCTTCTTAGAAATCACGAGTTTCCGAAATACCAGCAAATATTTTTTCACCCAATCTTGATGATACTTGGTGGTAATGATCAGTACACAAATCCCACTTGGCTCACCAAATTTTGTTCTTCTAGGTTGAAGCGTTCGTCTACAGTAGCAGTTTTTATATTTAGGTTTCACTCTGTTCTCTCATATATAGATAGATGAATTTGGAACTCTAAGTCAAACATGGTTTGTAGTAGCTCTTTGAAACTTGACAAAATAAAGGATTTCTCAGTTTTGTCTCTATGGTTTGTTTCCTCTTCAAGTAGCCCTAGGCACAGACAGTGGAAAGCACTTTCATTGAGATGGGTTGCCAAGCTTCTAAGAAATAACGAGTTTCCGAAATACCAGCAAATATTTTTTCACACAATCTTGTTGATACTTGGTGATAATGATCAGTACACAAATCCCACTTGGCTCACCAAATTTTGTTCTTCTAGGTTGAAGCGTTCGTCTACAGTACAGTTTTTATATTTAGGTTTCTCTCTGTTCTCTCCTATATAGATAGATATATTTGGAACTCTAAATCCAACATGGTTTGTAGTACCTCTTTGAAACTTGACAAAATAAAGGAGTTCTCAGATTTGTCTCTTTGGTTTGTTTCCTCTTCAAGTAGCCCTAGGCACAGACTGTGGAAAAGCACTTTCATTGAGAGGGGTTGCCAAGCTTCTACGAAATAACGAGTTTCCGAGATACCAGCAAATATTTTTTCACCCAATCTTGATGATACTTGGTGGTAATGATCAGTACACAAATCCCACTTGGCTTACCAAATTTTGTTCTTCTAGGTTGAAGCGTTCGTCTACAGTAGCAGTTTTTATATTTAGGTTTCCCTCTGTTCTCTCTTATATAGATAGATGAATTTGGAACTCTAAATCCACATGGTTTGTAGTAGCTCTTTGAAACTTGACAAAATAAAGGAGTTCTCAGTTTTGTCGCTATGGTTTGTTTCCTCTTCAATTAGCCCTAGGCGCAGACTGTGGAAGAGCACTTTCATTGAGAGGGGTTACCAAGCTTCTAAGAAATCACGAGTTTCCGAAATGCCAGCAAATATTTTTTCACCCAATCTTGATGATACTTGGTGGTAATGATCAGTACACAAATCCCACTTGGCTCACCAAATTTTGTTCTTCTAGGTTGAAGCGTTCGTCTACAGTAGCAGTTTTTATATTTAGGTTTCCCTCTGTTCTCTCCTATATAGAAAGATGAATTTGGAACTCTAAGTCCAACATGGTTTGTAGTAGCTCTTTGAAACTTGACAAAATAAAGGAGTTCTCAGTTTTGTCGCTATGGTTTGTTTCCTCTTCAAGTAGCCCTAGGCACAGACTGTGGAAAAGCACTTTCATTGAGAGGGGTTGCAAGCTTCTTAGAAATCACGAGTTTCCGAAATACCAGCAAGTATTTTTTTAACCAATCTTGATGATACTTGGTGGTAATGATCAGTACAAAAATCCCACTTGGCTTACCAAATTTTGTTCTTCTAGGTTGAAGCGTTCGTCTACAGTAGCAGTTTTTATATTTAGGTTTCACTCTGTTCTCTCATATATAGATAGATGAATTTGGAACTCTAAATCCAACATGGTTTGTAGTAGCTCTTTGAAACATGACAAAATATAGGAGTTCTCAGTTTTGTCTCTATGGTTTGTTTCCTCTTCATGTAGCCCTAGGCACAGACTGTGGAAAGCACTTTCATTGAGAGGGGTTGCCAAGCTTCTAAGAAATAACGAGTTTCCGAAATACCAGCAAATATTTTTTCAAACAATCTTGATGATACTTGGTGGTAATGATCAGTACACAAATCTCACTTGGCTCACCAATTTTGTTCTTCGAGGTTGAAGCGTTCGTCTACAGTAGCAGTTTTTATATTTAGGTTTCTCTCTGTTCTCTCCTATATAGATAGATGAATTTGGAACTCTAAATCCAACATGGTTTGTAGTAGCTCTTTGAAACTTGACAAAATAAAGGAGTTCTCAGATTTGTCTCTATGGTTTGTTTCCTCTTCAAGTAGCCCTAGGCACAGACTCTTTAAAAGCACTTTCATTTAGAGGGGTTCTCAAGCTTCTAAGAAATCACGAGTTTCCGAAATACCAGCAAATATTTTTTCACCCAATCTTGATGATACTTGTTGCTAATGATCAGTACACAAATCCCACTTGGCTCACCAAATTTTGTTCTTCTAGGTTGAAGCGTTCGTGTACAGTAGCAGTTTTTATATTTAGGTTTCACTCTGTTCTCTCATATATAGATAGATGAATTTGGAACTCTAAATCCAACATGGTTTGTAGTAGCTCTTTGAAAGTTGACAAAATAAAGGAGTTCTCAGTTTTGTCTCTATGGTTTGTTTCCTCTTCAAGTAGCCATAGGCACAGACTGTGGAAAGCACATTCATTGAGATGAGTTGCCAAGCTTCTAAGAAATAACGAGTTTCCGAAGCACCAGCCAATATTTTTTCACACAATCTTGTTGATACTTGGTGGTAATGATCAGTACACAAATCCCACTTGGCTCACCAAATTTTGTTCTTCTAGGTTGAAGCGTTCGTCTACAGTAGCAGTTTTTATATTTAGGTTTCCCTCTGTTCTCTCCTATATAGAAAGATGAATTTGGAACTCTAAGTCCAACATGGTTTGTAGTAGCTCTTTGAAACTTGACAAAATAAAGGAGTTCTCAGTTTTGTCGCTATGGTTTGTTTCCTCTTCAAGTAGCCCTAGGCGCAGACTGTGGAAAAGCACTTTCATTGAGAGGGGTTCCCAAGCTTCTAAAATCACGAGTTTCCAAAATGCCAGCAAATATTTTTTCACCCAATCTTGATGATTCTTGGTGGTAATGATCAGTACACAAATCCCACTTGGCTCACCAAATTTTGTTCTTCTAGGTTGAAGCGTTCGTCTACAGTAGCAGTTTTTATATTTAGGTTTCCCTCTGTTCTCTCCTATATAGAAAGAAGAATTTGGAACTCTAAGTCCAACATGGTTTGTAGTAGCTCTTTGAAACTTGACAAAATAAAGGAGTTCTCAGTTTTGTCGCTATGGTTTGTTTCCTCTTCAAATAGCCCTAGGCACAGACTGTGGAAAAGCACTTTCATTGAGAGGGGTTCCCAAGCTTCTTAGAAATCACGAGTTTCCGAAATACCAGCAAATATTTTTTCACCCAATCTTGATGATACTTGGTGGTAATGATCAGTCCACAAATCCCACTTGGCTAACCAAATTTTGTTCTTCTAGGTTGAAGCGTTCGTCTACAGTAGCAGTTTTTATATTTAGGTTTCACTCTGTTCTCTCATATATAGATAGATGAATTTGGAACTCTAAATCCAACATGGTTTGTAGTAGCTCTTTGAAACTTGACAAAATAAAGGATTTCTCAGTTTTGTCTCTATGGTTTGTTTCCTCTTCAAGTAGCCCTAGGTACAGACAGTGGAAAGCACTTTCATTGAGATGGGTTGCCAAGCTTCTAAGAAATAACGAGTTTCCGAAATACCAGCAAATACTTTTTCACACAATCTTGTTGATACTTAGTGGTAATGATCAGTACACAAATCCCACTTGGCTCACCAAATTTTGTTCTTCTAGGTTGAAGCGTTCGTCTACAGTACAGTTTTTATATTTAGGTTTCTCTCTGTTCTCTTTTATATAGATAGATGAATTCAGAACTCTAAATACAACATGGTTTGTAGTAGCTCCTTGAAACTTGACAAAATAAAGGAGTTCTCAGATTTTTCTCTTTGGTTTGTTTCCTCTTCAAGTAGCCCTAGGCACAGACTGTGGAAAAGCACTTTCATTGAGAGGGGTTGCCAACCTTCTAAGAAATAACGAGTTTCCGAAATACCAGCAAATATTTTTTCACCCAATCTTGATGATACTTGGTGGTAATGATCAGTACACAAATCCCACTTGGCTTACCAAATTTTGTTCTTCTAGGTTGAAGCGTTCGTCTACAGTATCAGTTTGTATATTTAGGTTTCCCTCTGTTCTCTCCTATATAGAAAGATGAATTTGGAACTCTAAGTCCAACATGGTTTGTAGTAGCTCTTTGAAACTTGACAAAATAAAGGAGTTCTCAGTTTTGTCGCTATGGTTTGTTTCCTCTTCAAGTAGCCCTAGGCGCAGACTGTGGAAAAGCACTTTCATTGAGAGGGGTTCCCAAGCTTCTAAGAAATCACGAGTTTCCAAAATGCCAGCAAATATTTTTTCACCCAATCTTGATGATACTTGGTGGTAATGATCAGTACACAAATCCCATTTGGCTCACCAAATCTTGTTCTTCTAGGTTGAAGCGTTCGTCTACAGTAGCAGTTTTTATATTTAGGTTTCCCTCTGTTCTCTCCTATATAGAAAGAAGAATTTGGAACTCTAAGTCCAACATGGTTTGTAGTAGCTCTTTGAAACTTGACAAAATAAAGGAGTTCTCAGTTTTGTCGCTATTGTTTGTTTCCTCTTCAAGTAGCCCTAGGCGCAGACTGTGGAAAAGCACTTTCATTGAGAGTGGTTCCCAAGCTTCTAAGAAATCACGAGTTTCCGAAATGCCAGCAAATATTTTTTCACCCAATCTTGATGATACTTGGTGGTAATGATCAGTACACAAATCCCACTTGGCTCACCAAATTTTGTTCTTCTAGGTTGAAGCGTTCGTCTACAGAGGCAGTTTTTATATTTAGGTTTCCCTCTGTTCTCTCCTATATAGAAAGAAGAATTTGGATCTCTAAGTCCAACATGGTTTGTAGTAGCTCTTTGAAACTTGACAAAATAAAGGATTTCTCAGTTTTGTCGCTATGGTTTGTTTCCTCTTCAAGTAGCCCTAGGCACAGACAGTGGAAAGCACTTTCAATGAGATGGGTTGCCAACCTTCTAAAAAATAACGAGTTTCCGAAATACCAGCAAATATTTTTTCACCCAATCTTGATGATACTTGGAGGTAATGATCAGTACACAAATCCCACTTGGCTTACCAAATTTTGTTCTTCTAGGTTGAAGCGTTCGTCTACAGTAGCAGTTTTTATATTTAGGTTTCCCTCTGTTCTCTCATATATAGATAGATGAATTTGGAACTCTGAATCCACATGGTTTGTAGTAGCTCTTTGAAACTTGACAAAATAAAGGAGTTCTCAGTTTTGTCGCTATGGTTTGTTTCCTCTTCAAGTAGCCCTAGGCGCAGACTGTGGAAAAGTACTTTCATTGAGAGGGGTTCCCAAGCTTCTAAGAAATCAAGAGTTTCCGAAATGCCAGCCAATATTTTTTCACCCAATCTTGATGATACTTGGTGGTAATGATCAGTACACAAATCCCACTTGGCTCACCAAATTTTGTTCTTCTAGGTTGAAGCGTTCGTCTACAGTAGCAGTTTTTATATTTTGGTTTCCCTCTGTTCTCTCCTATATAGAAAGATGAATTTGGAACTCTAAATCCAACATGGTTTGTAGTAGCTCTTTGAAACTTGACAAAATAAAGGAGTTCTCAGTTTTGTCGCTATGGTTTGTTTCCTCTTCAAGTAGCACTAGGGGCAGACTGTGGAAAAGCAATTTCATTGAGAGGGGTTCCCAAGCTTCTAAGAAATCACGAGTTTCCGAAATTCCAGCAAATATTTTTTCACCCAATCTTGATGATACTTGGTGGTAATGATCAGTACACAAATCCCACTTGGCTCACCAAATTTTGTTCTTCTAGGTTGAAGCGTTCGTCTACAGTAGCAGTTTTTATATTTAGGTTTCCCTCTGTTCTCTCCTATATAGAAAGAAGAATTTGGAACTCTAAGTCCAACATGGTTTGTAGTAGCTCTTTGAAACTTGACAAAATAAAGGAGTTCTCAGTTTTGTCGCTATGGTTTGTTTCCTCTTCAAGTAGCCCTAGGCACAGACTGTGGAAAAGCACTTTCATTGAGAGGGGTTCCCAAGCTTCTTAGAAATCACGAGTTTCCGAAATACCAGCAAATATTTTTTCACCCAATCTTGATGATACTTGGTGGTAATGATCAGTACACAAATCCCACTTGGCTCACCAAATTTTGTTCTTCTAGGTTGAAGCGTTCGTCTACAGTAGCAGTTTTTATATTTAGGTTTCACTCTGTTCTCTCATATATAGATAGATGAATTTGGAACTCTAAGTCAAACATGGTTTGTAGTAGCTCTTTGAAACTTGACAAAATAAAGGATTTCTCAGTTTTGTCTCTATGGTTTGTTTCCTCTTCAAGTAGCCCTAGGCACAGACAGTGGAAAGCACTTTCATTGAGATGGGTTGCCAAGCTTCTAAGAAATAACGAGTTTCCGAAATACCAGCAAATATTTTTTCACACAATCTTGTTGATACTTGGTGATAATGATCAGTACACAAATCCCACTTGGCTCACCAAATTTTGTTCTTCTAGGTTGAAGCGTTCGTCTACAGTACAGTTTTTATATTTAGGTTTCTCTCTGTTCTCTCCTATATAGATAGATATATTTGGAACTCTAAATCCAACATGGTTTGTAGTACCACTTTGAAACTTGACAAAATAAAGGAGTTCTCAGATTTGTCTCTTTGGTTTGTTTCCTCTTCAAGTAGCCCTAGGCACAGACTGTGGAAAAGCACTTTCATTGAGAGGGGTTGCCAAGCTTCTACGAAATAACGAGTTTCCGAGATACCAGCAAATATTTTTTCACCCAATCTTGATGATACTTGGTGGTAATGATCAGTACACAAATCCCACTTGGCTTACCAAATTTTGTTCTTCTAGGTTGAAGCGTTCGTCTACAGTAGCAGTTTTTATATTTAGGTTTCCCTCTGTTCTCTCTTATATAGATAGATGAATTTGGAACTCTAAATCCACATGGTTTGTAGTAGCTCTTTGAAACTTGACAAAATAAAGGAGTTCTCAGTTTTGTCGCTATGGTTTGTTTCCTCTTCAATTAGCCCTAGGCGCAGACTGTGGAAGAGCACTTTCATTGAGAGGGGTTACCAAGCTTCTAAGAAATCACGAGTTTCCGAAATGCCAGCAAATATTTTTTCACCCAATCTTGATGATACTTGGTGGTAATGATCAGTACACAAATCCCACTTGGCTCAAAAAATTTTGTTCTTCTAGGTTGAAGCGTTCGTCTACAGTAGCAGTTTTTATATTTAGGTTTCCCTCTGTTCTCTCCTATATAGAAAGATGAATTTGGAACTCTAAGTCCAACATGGTTTGTAGTAGCTCTTTGAAATTTGACAAAATAAAAGAGTTCTCAGTTTTGTCGCTATGGTTTGTTTCCTCTTCAAGTAGCCCTAGGCACAGACTGTGGAAAAGCACTTTCATTGAGAGGGGTTGCAAGCTTCTTAGAAATCACGAGTTTCCGAAATACCAGCAAGTATTTTTTTAACCAATCTTGATGATACTTGGTGGTAATGATCAGTACAAAAATCCCACTTGGCTTACCAAATTTTGTTCTTCTAGGTTGAAGCGTTCGTCTACAGTAGCAGTTTTTATATTTAGGTTTCACTCTGTTCTCTCATATATAGATAGATGAATTTGGAACTCTAAATCCAACATGGTTTGTAGTAGCTCTTTGAAACATGACAAAATATAGGAGTTCTCAGTTTTGTCTCTATGGTTTGTTTCCTCTTCAAGTAGCCCTAGGCACAGACTGTGGAAAGCACTTTCATTGAGATGGGTTGCCAAGCTTCTAAGAAATAACGAGTTTCCGAAATACCAGCAAATATTTTTTCACCCAATCTTGATGATACTTGGTGGTAATGATCAGTACACAAATCCCACTTGGCTCACCAAATTTTGTTCTTATAGGTTGAAGCGTTCGTCTACAGTAGCAGGTTTTATATTTAGGTTTCCCTCTGTTCTCTCCTATACAGATAGATGAATTTGGAACTCTAAATCCAACATGGTTTGTAGTACCTCTTTGAAACTTGACAAAATAAATAGTTCCCAGTTTTGTCTCTATGGTTTGTTCCCTCTTCAAGTAGCCCTAGGCACAGACTGTGGAAAGCACTTTCATTGAGAGGGGTTGCCAAGCTTCTAAGAAATAACGAGTTTCCGAAATACCAGCAAATATTTTTTCACCCAATCTTGATGACACTTGGTGCTAATGATCAGTACACAAATCCCACTTGGCTCACCAAATTTTGTTCTTCTAGGTGGAAGCGTTCGTCTACAGTAGCAGTTTTTATATTTAGGTTTCCCTCTGTTCTCTCCTATATAGAAATATGAATTTGGAACTCTAAGTCCAACATGGTTTGTAGTAGCTCTTTGAAACTTGACAAAATAAAGGAGTTCTCAGTTTTGTCGCTATGGTTTGTTTCCTCTTCAAGTAGCCCTAGGCGCAGACTGTGGAAAAGCACTTTCATTGAGAGGGGTTCCCAAGCTTCTAAGAAATCACGAGTTTCCAAAATGCCAGCAAATATTTTTTCACCCAATCTTGATGATTCTTGGTGGTAATGATCAGTACACAAATCCCACTTGGCTCACCAAATTTTGTTCTTCTAGGTTGAAGCGTTCGTCTACAGTAGCAGTTTTTATATTTAGGTTTCCCTCTGTTCTCTCCTATATAGAAAGAAGAATTTAAAACTCTAAGTCCAACATGGTTTGTAGTAGCTCTTTGAAACTTGAAAAAATAAAGGAGTTCTCAGTTTTGTCGCTATGGTTTGTTTCCTCTTCAAATAGCCCTAGGCACAGACTGTGGAAAAGCACTTTCATTGAGAGGGGTTCCCAAGCTTCTTAGAAATCACGAGTTTCCGAAATACCAGCAAATATTTTTTCACCCAATCTTGATGATACTTGGTGGTAATGATCAGTCCACAAATCCCACTTGGCTAACCAAATTTTGTTCTTCTAGGTTGAAGCGTTCGTCTACAGTAGCAGTTTTTATATTTAGGTTTCACTCTGTTCTCTCATATATAGATAGATGAATTTGGAACTCTAAATCCAACATGGTTTGTAGTAGCTCTTTGAAACTTGACAAAATAAAGGATTTCTCAGTTTTGTCTCTATGGTTTGTTTCCTCTTCAAGTAGCCCTAGGTACAGACAGTGGAAAGCACTTTCATTGAGATGGGTTGCCAAGCTTCTAAGAAATAACGAGTTTCCGAAATACCAGCAAATACTTTTTCACACAATCTTGTTGATACTTGGTGGTAATGATCAGTACACAAATCCCACTTGGCTCACCAAATTTTGTTCTTCTAGGTTGAAGCGTTCGTCTACAGTACAGTTTTTATATTTAGGTTTCTCTCTGTTCTCTTTTATATAGATAGATGAATTCAGAACTCTAAATCCAACATGGTTTGTAGTAGCTCCTTGAAACTTGACAAAATAAAGGAGTTCTCAGATTTGTCTCTTTGGTTTGTTTCCTCTTCAAGTAGCCCTAGGCACAGACTGTGGAAAAGCACTTTCATTGAGAGGGGTTGCCAACCTTCTAAGAAATAACGAGTTTCCGAAATACCAGCAAATATTTTTTCACCCAATCTTGATGATACTTGGTGGTAATGATCAGTACACAAATCCCACTTGGCTTACCAAATTTTGTTCTTCTAGGTTGAAGCGTTCGTCTACAGTATCAGTTTGTATATTTAGGTTTCCCTCTGTTCTCTCATATATAGAAAGATGAATTTGGAACTCTAAGTCCAACATGGTTTGTAGTAGCTCTTTGAAACTTGACAAAATAAAGGAGTTCTCAGTTTTGTCGCTATGGTTTGTTTCCTCTTCAAGTAGCCCTAGGCGCAGACTGTGGAAAAGCACTTTCATTGAGAGGGGTTCCCAAGCTTCTAAGAAATCACGAGTTTCCAAAAATGCCAGCAAATATTTTTTCACCCAATCTTGATGATACTTGGTGGTAATGATCAGTACACAAATCCCACTTGGCTCACCAAATTTTGTTCTTCTAGGTTGAAGCGTTCGTCTACAGTAGCAGTTTTTATATTTAGGTTTCACTCTGTTCTCTCATATATAGATAGATGAATTTGGAACTCTAAATCCAACATGGTTTGTAGTAGCTCTTTGAAACTTGACAAAATAAAGGATTTCTCAGTTTTGTCTCTATGGTTTGTTTCCTCTTCAAGTAGCCCTAGGCACAGACAGTGGAAAGCACTTTCATTGAGATGGGTTGCCAAGCTTCTAAGAAATAACGAGTTTCCGAAATACCAGCAAATATTTTTTCACACAATCTTGTTGATACTTGGTGGTAATGATCAGTACACAAATCCCACTTGGCTCACCAAATTTTGTTCTTCTAGGGTGAAGCGTTCGTCTACAGTACAGTTTTTATATTTAGGTTTCTCTCTGTTCTCTCCTATATAGATAGATGAATTTGGAACTCTAAATCCAACATGGTTTGTAGTAGCTCTTTGAAACTTGACAAAATAAAGGAGTTCTCAGATTTGTCTCTTTGGTTTGTTTCCTCTTTAAGTAGCCCTAGGCACAGACTGTGGAAAAGCACTTTCATTGAGAGGGGTTGCCAACCTTCTAAGAAATCAAGAGTTTCCGAAATGCCAGCCAATATTTTTTCACCCAATCTTGATGATACTTGGTGGTAATGATCAGTACACAAATCCCACTTGGCTCACCAAATTTTGTTCTTCTAGGTTGAAGCGTTCGTCTACAGTAGCAGTTTTTATATTTTGGTTTCCCTCTGTTCTCTCCTATATAGAAAGAAGAATTTGGAACTCTAAGTCCAACATGGTTTGTAGTAGCTCTTTGAAACTTGACAAAATAAAGGAGTTCTCAGTTTTGTCGCTATGGTTTGTTTCCTCTTCAAGTAGCCCTAGGCACAGACTGTGGAAAAGCACTTTCATTGAGAGGGGTTCCCAAGCTTCTTAGAAATCACGAGATTCCGAAATACCAGCAAATATTTTTTCACCCAATCTTGATGATACTTGGTGGTAATGATCAGTACACAAATCCCACTTGGCTCACCAAATTTTGTTCTTCTAGGTTGAAGCGTTCGTCTACAGTAGCAGTTTTTATATTTAGGTTTCACTCTGTTATCTCATATATAGATAGATGAATTTGGAACTCTAAGTCCAACATGGTTTGTAGTAGCTCTTTGAAACTTGACAAAATAAAGGAGTTCTCAGTTTTGTCTCTATGGTTTGTTTCCTCTTCAAGTAGCCCTAGGCACAGACAGTGGAAAGCACTTTCATTGAGATGGGTTGCCAAGCTTCTAAGAAATAACGAGTTTCCGAAATACCAGCAAATATTTTTTCACACAATCTTGTTGATACTTGGTGATAATGATCAGTACACAAATCCCACTTGGCTCACCAAATTTTGTTCTTCTAGGTTGAAGCGTTCGTCTACAGTACAGTTTTTATATTTAGGTTTCTCTCTGTTCTCTCCTATATAGATAGATATATTTGGAACTCTAAATCCAACATGGTTTGTAGTAGCTCTTTGAAACTTGACAAAATAAAGGAGTTCTCAGATTTGTCTCTTTGGTTTGTTTCCTCTTCAAGTAGCCCTAGGCACAGACTGTGGAAAAGCACTTTCATTGAGAGGGGTTGCCAAGCTTCTACGAAATAACGAGTTTCCGAAATACCAGCAAATATTTTTTCACCCAATCTTGATGATACTTGGTGGTAATGATCAGTACACAAATCCCACTTGGCTTACCAAATTTTGTTCTTCTAGATTGAAGCGTTCGTCTAGAGTAGCAGTTTTTATATTTAGGTTTCCCTCTGTTCTCTCTTATATAGATAGATGAATTTGGAACTCTAAATCCACATGGTTTGTAGTAGCTCTTTGAAACTTGACAAAATAAAGGAGTTCTCAGTTTTGTCGCTATGGTTTGTTTCCTCTTCAATTAGCCCTAGGCGCAGACTGTGGAAAAGCACTTTCATTGTGAGGGTTTACCAAGCTTCTAAGAAATCACGAGTTTCCGAAATGCCAGCAAATATTTTTTCACCCAATCTTGATGATACTTGGTGGTAATGATCAGTACACAAATCCCACTTGGCTCACCAAATTTTGTTCTTCTAGGTTGAAGCGTTCGTCTACAGTAGCAGTTTTTATATTTAGGTTTCCCTCTGTTCTCTCCTATATAGAAAGATGAATTTGGAACTCTAAGTCCAACATGGTTTGTAGTAGCTCTTTGAAACTTGACAAAATAAAGGAGTTCTAAGTTTTGTCGCTATGGTTTGTTTCCTCTTCAAGTAGCCCTAGGCACAGACTGTGGAAAAGCACTTTCATTGAGAGGGGTTGCAAGCTTCTTAGAAATCACGAGTTTCCGAAATACCAGCAAGTATTTTTTTAACCAATCTTGATGATACTTGGTGGTAATGATCAGTACAAAAATCCCACTTGGCTTACCAAATTTTGTTCTTCTAGGTTGAAGCGTTCGTCTACAGTAGCAGTTTTTATATTTAGGTTTCACTCTGTTCTCTCATATATAGATAGATGAATTTTGGAACTCTAAATCCAACATGGTTTGTAGTAGCTCTTTGAAACTTGACAAAATATAGGAGTTCTCAGTTTTGTCTCTATGGTTTGTTTCCTCTTCAAGTAGCCCTAGGCACAGACTGTGGAAAGCACTTTCATTGAGATGGGTTGCCAAGCTTCTAAGAAATAACGAGTTTCCGAAATACCAGCAAATATTTTTTCAAAAAATCTTGATGATACTTGGTGGTAATGATCAGTACACAAATCTCACTTGGCTCACCAATTTTGTTCTTCGAGGTTGAAGCGTTCGTCTACAGTAGCAGTTTTTATATTTAGGTTTCTCTCTGTTCTCTCCTATATAGATAGATGAATTTGGAACTCTAAATCCAACATGGTTTGTAGTAGCTCTTTGAAACTTGACAAAATAAAGGAGTTCTCAGATTTGTCTCTATGGTTTGTTTCCTCTTCAAGTAGCCCTAGGCACAGACTCTTTAAAAGCACTTTCATTTAGAGGGGTTCCCAAGCTTCTAAGAAATCACGAGTTTCCGAAATACCAGCAAATATTTTTTCACACAATCTTGTTGATACTTGGTGGTAATGATCAGTACACAAATCCCACTTGGCTCACCAAAATTTTGTTCTTCTAGGGTGAAGCGTTCGTCTACAGTACAGTTTTTATATTTAGGTTTCTCTCTGTTCTCTCCTATATAGATAGATGAATTTTGGAACTCTAAATCCAACATGGTTTGTAGTAGCTCTTTGAAACTTGACAAAATAAAGGAGTTCTCAGATTTGTCTCTTTGGTTTCTTTCCTCTTTAAGTAGCCCTAGGCACAGACTGTGGAAAAGCACTTTCATTGAGATGGGTTGCCAAGCTTCTAAGAAATCAAGAGTTTCCGAAATGCCAGCCAATATTTTTTCACCCAATCTTGATGATACTTGGTGGTAATAATCAGTACACAAATCCCACTTGGCTCACCAAATTTTGTTCTTCTAGGTTGAAGCGTTCGTCTACAGTAGCAGTTTTTATATTTTGGTTTCCCTCTGTTCTCTCCTATATAGAAAGATGAATTTGGAACTCTAAATCCAACATGGTTTGTAGTAGCTCTTTGAAACTTGACAAAATAAAGGAGTTCTCAGTTTTGTCGCTATGGTTTGTTTCCTCTTCAAGTAGCACTAGGGGCAGACTGTGGAAAAGCAATTTCATTGAGAGGGGTTCCCAAGCTTCTAAGAAATCACGAGTTTCCGAAATGCCAGCAAATATTTTTTCACCCAATCTTGATGATACTTGGTGGTAATGATCAGTACACAAATCCCACTTGGCTCACCAAATTTTGTTCTTCTAGGTTGAAGCGTTCGTCTACAGTAGCAGTTTTTATATTTAGGTTTCCCTCTGTTCTCTCCTATATAGAAAGAAGAATTTGGAACTCTAAGTCCAACATGGTTTGTAGTAGCTCTTTGAAACTTGACAAAATAAAGGAGTTCTCAGTTTTGTCGCTATGGTTTGTTTCCTCTTCAAGTAGCCCTAGGCACAGACTGTGGAAAAGCACTTTCATTGAGAGGGGTTCCCAAGCTTCTTAGAAATCACGAGATTCCGAAATACCAGCAAATATTTTTTCACCCAATCTTGATGATACTTGGTGGTAATGATCAGTACACAAATCTCACTTGGCTCACCAAATTTTGTTCTTCTAGGTTGAAGCGTTCGTCTACAGTAGCAGTTTTTATATTTAGGTTTCACTCTGTTCTCTCATATATAGATAGATGAATTTGGAACTCTAAGTCCAACATGGTTTGTAGTAGCTCTTTGAAACTTGACAAAATAAAGGAGTTCTCAGTTTTGTCTCTATGGTTTGTTTCCTCTTCAAGTAGCCCTAGGCACAGACAGTGGAAAGCACTTTCATTGAGATGGGTTGACAAGCTTCTAAGAAATAACGAGTTTCCGAAATACCAGCAAATATTTTTTCACACAATCTTGTTGATACTTGGTGATAATGATCAGTACACAAATCCCACTTGGCTCACCAAATTTTGTTCTTCTAGGTTGAAGCGTTCGTCTACAGTACAGTTTTTATATTTAGGTTTCTCTCTGTTCTCTCCTATATAGATAGATATATTTGGAACTCTAAATCCAACATGGTTTGTAGTAGCTCTTTGAAACTTGACAAAATAAAGGAGTTCTCAGATTTGTCTCTTTGGTTTGTTTCCTCTTCAAGTAGCCCTAGGCACAGGCTGTGGAAAAGCACTTTCATTGAGAGGGGTTGCCAAGCTTCTACGAAATAACGAGTTTCCGAAATACCAGCAAATATTTTTTCACCCAATCTTGATGATACTTGGTGGTAATGATCAGTACACAAATCCCACTTGGCTTACCAAATTTTGTTCTTCTAGGTTGAAGCGTTCGTCTAGAGTAGCAGTTTTTATATTTAGGTTTCCCTCTGTTCTCTCTTATATAGATAGATGAATTTGGAACTCTAAATCCACATGGTTTGTAGTAGCTCTTTGAAACTTGACAAAATAAAGGAGTCTCAGTTTTGTCGCTATGGTTTGTTTCCTCTTCAATTAGCCCTAGGCGCAGACTGTGGAAAAGCACTTTCATTGAGAAGGGTTACCAAGCTTCTAAGAAATCACGAGTTTCCGAAATGCCAGCAAATATTTTTTCACCCAATCTTGATGATACTTGGTGGTAATGATCAGTACACAAATCCCACTTGGCTCACCAAATTTTGTTCTTCTAGGTTGAAGCGTTCGTCTACAGTAGCAGTTTTTATATTTAGGTTTCCCTCTGTTCTCTCCTATATAGAAAGATGAATTTGGAACTCTAAGTCCAACATGGTTTGTAGTAGCTCTTTGAAACTTGACAAAATAAAGGAGTTCTAAGTTTTGTCGCTATGGTTTGTTTCCTCTTCAAGTAGCCCTAGGCACTGACTGTGAAAAGCACTTTCATTGAGAGGGGTTGCAAGCTTCTTAGAAATCACGAGTTTCCGAAATACCAGCAAGTATTTTTTTAACCAATCTTGATGATACTTGGTGGTAATGATCAGTACAAAAATCCCACTTGGCTTACCAAATTTTTGTTCTTCTAGGTTGAAGCGTTCATCTACAGTAGCAGTTTTATATTTAGGTTTCCCTCTGTTCTCTCATAAATAGATAGATGAATTTGGAACTCTAAATCCAACATGGTTTGTAGTAGCTCTTTGAAACTTGACAAAATATAGGAGTTCTCAGTTTTGTCTCTATGGTTTGTTTCCTCTTCAAGTAGCCCTAGGCACAGACTGTAAAAGCACTTTCATTGAGATGGGTTGCCAAGCTTCTAAGAAATAACGAGTTTCCGAAATACCAGCAAATATTTTTTCAAACAATCTTGATGATACTTGGTGGTAATGATCAGTACACAAATCTCACTTGGCTCACCAATTTTGTTCTTCGAGGTTGAAGCGTTCGTCTACAGTAGCAGTTTTTATATTTAGGTTTCTCTCTGTTCTCTCCTATATAGATAGATGAATTTGGAACTCTAAATCCAACATGGTTTGTAGTAGCTCTTTGAAACTTGACAAAATAAAGGAGTTCTCAGTTTTGTCTCTATGGTTTGATTCCTCTTCAAGTAGCCATAGGCACAGACTGTGGAAAGCACATTCATTGAGATGAGTTGCCAAGCTTCTAAGAAATAACGAGTTTTCCGAAGCACGAGCCAATATTTTTTCACACAATCTTGTTGATACTTGGTGGTAATGATCAGTACACAAATCCCACTTGGCTCACCAAATTTTGTTCTTATAGGTTGAAGCGTTCGTCTACAGTAGCAGTTTTTATATTTAGATTTCCCTCTGTTCTCTCCTATACAGATAGATGAATTTGGAACTCTAAATCCAACATGTTTGTAGTACCTCTTTGAAACTTGACAAAATAAATAGTTCTCAGTTTTGTCTCTATGGTTTGTTCCCTCTTCAAGTAGCCCTAGGCACAGACTGTGGAAAGCACTTTCATTGAGAGGGGTTGCCAAGCTTCTACGAAATAACGAGTTTCCGAAATGCCAGCAAATATTTTTTCACCCAATCTTGATGATACTTGGTGGTAATGATCAGTACACAAATCCCACTTGGCTCACCAAATTTTGTTCTTCTAGGTTGAAGCGTTCGTCTACAGTAGCAGTTTTTATATTTTGGTTTCCCTCTGTTCTCTCCTATATAGAAAGATGAATTTGGAACTCTAAGTCCAACATGGTTTGTAGTAGCTCTTTGAAACTTGACAAAATAAAGGAGTTCTCAGTATTGTCGCTATGGTTTGTTTCCTCTTCAAGTAGCCCTAGGCACAGACTGTGGAAAAGCACTTTCATTGAGAGGTGTTCCCAAGCTTCTTAGAAATCACGAGTTTCCGAAATACCAGCAAATATTTTCTCACCCAATCTTGATGATACTTGGTGGTAATGATCAGTACACAAATCCCACTTGGCTCACCAAATTTTGTTCTTCTAGGTTGAAGCGTTCGTCTACAGTAGCAGTTTTTATATTTAGGTTTCACTCTGTTCTCTCATATATAGATAGATGAATTTGGAACTCTAAATCCAACATGGTTTTGTAGTAGCTCTTTGAAACTTGACAAAATAAAGGATTTCTCAGTTTTGTCTCTATGGTTTTGTTTCCTCTTCAAGTAGCCCTAGGCACAGACAGTGGAAAGCACTTTCATTGAGATGGGTTGCCAAGCTTCTAAGAAATAACGAGTTTCCGAAATACCAGCAAATATTTTTTCACACAATCTTGTTGATACTTGTGGTAATGATCAGTACACAAATCCCACTTGGCTCACCAAATTTTGTTCTTCTAGGTTGAAGCGTTCGTCTACAGTACAGTTTTTATATTTAGGTTTCTCTCTGTTCTCTCCTATATAGATAGATGAATTTGGAACTCTAAATCCAACATGGTTTGTAGTAGCTCTTTGAAACTTGACAAAATAAAGGAGTTCTCAGATTTGTCTCTTTGGTTTGTTTCCTCTTTAAGTAGCCCTAGGCACAGACTGTGGAAAAGCACTTTCATTGAGAGGGGTTGCCAACCTTCTAAGAAATAACGAGTTTCCGAAATACCAGCAAAATATTTTTTCACCCAATCTTGATGATACTTGGTGGTAATGATCAGTACACAAATCCCACTTGGCTTACCAAATTTTGTTCTTCTAGGTTGAAGCGTTCGTCTAGAGTAGCAGTTTTTATATTTAGGTTTCCCTCTGTTCTCTCTTATATAGATAGAATGAATTTGGAACTCTAAATCACATGGTTTGTAGTAGCTCTTTGAAACTTGACAAAATAAAGGAGTCCTCAGTTTTGTCGCTATGGTTTGTTTCCTCTTCAATTAGCCCTAGGCGCAGACTGTGGAAAAGGACTTTCATTGAGAAGGGTTACCAAGCTTCTAAGAAATCACTGAGTTTCCGAAATGCCAGCAAATATTTTTTCACCCAATCTTGATGATACTTGGTGGTAATGATCAGTACACAAATCCCACTTGGCTCACCAAATTTTGTTCTTCTAGGTTGAAGCGTTCGTCTACAGTAGCAGTTTTTATATTTAGGTTTCCCTCTGTTCTCTCCTATATAGAAAGATGAATTTGGAACTCTAAGTCCAACATGGTTTGTAGTAGCTCTTTGAAACTTGACAAAATAAAGGAGTTCTAAGTTTTGTCGCTATGGTTTGTTTCCTCTTCAAGTAGCCCTAGGCACTGACTGTGAAAAGCACTTTCATTGAGAGGGGTTGCAAGCTTCTTAGAAATCACGAGTTTCCGAAATACCAGCAAGTATTTTTTTTAACCAATCTTGATGATACTTGGTGGTAATGATCAGTACAAAAATCCCACTTGGCTTACCAAATTTTGTTCTTCTAGGTTGAAGCGTTCATCTACAGTAGCAGTTTTTTATATTTAGGTTTCCCTCTGTTCTCTCATAAATAGATAGATGAATTTGGAACTCTAAATCCAACATGGTTTGTAGTAGCTCTTTGAAACTTGACAAAATATAGGAGTTCTCAGTTTTGTCTCTATGGTTTGTTTCCTCTTCAAGTAGCCTAGGCACAGACTGTAAAAGCACTTTCATTGAGATGGGTTGCCAAGCTTCTAAGAATAACGAGTTTCCGAAATACCAGCAAATATTTTTTCAAACAATCTTGATGATACTTGGTGGTAATGATCAGTACACAAATCTCACTTGGCTCACCAATTTTGTTCTTCGAGGTTGAAGCGTTCGTCTACAGTAGCAGTTTTTATATTTAGGTTTCTCTCTGTTCTCTCCTATATAGATAGATGAATTTGGAACTCTAAATCCAACATGGTTTGTAGTAGCTCTTTGAAACTTGACAAAATAAAGGAGTTCTCAGATTTGTCTCTATGGTTTGTTTCCTCTTCAAGTAGCCCTAGGCACAGACTCTTTAAAAGCACTTTCATTTAGAGGGGTTGCCAAGCTTCTAAGAAATCACGAGTTTCCGAAATACCAGCAAATATTTTTTCACACAATCTTGTTGATACTTGGTGGTAATGATCAGTACACAATCCCACTTGGCTCACCAAATTTTGTTCTTCTAGGTTGAAGCGTTTGTCTACAGTAGC
>NW_027511173.1:0-27678 GCF_048772815.1 Callospermophilus lateralis | reverse complement strand
TTTTTCGCCAGTCTCTGCATGGGGTACTTCAAGAGGAAACAAACCATAGAGATAGAACTTAGAACTACTTCATTTGGTCAAGTTTCAAGGAGCTAGCACAAACCGTGTTTGATTTAGAATTCCAAACACATCTATCTATATAGCAGAAAACAGAGTGAAACCTAAAAATTCAAAATGTTACTGGAAACGAACGCTTGAACCTAGAAGAGTGAAAGTTGGGCAGCCAAGTGGGATTAGTGAAATGATCATTACCACCAAGTATCATCAAGTTTTGGTGAAAAAATGTTTGCTGAGATTTCAGCAAACTAGTAGTTTTTTGGACGCTTGGCAACCCCTTTCAAACGAAAGTGTTTTTCGCCAGTCTCTGCATGGGGTACTTCAAGAGGAAACAAACCATAGAGATAGAACTTACAACTACTTCATTTGGTCAAGTTTCAAGGAGCTAGCACAAACCGTGTTTGATTCAGAGTTTCAAACACATCTATATATATAGCAGAAAACAGAGTGAAACCTAAAAATTCAAAGTGTTACTGGAAACGAACGCTTGAACCTAGAAGAGAGAAAGTTGGGCAGCCAAGTGGGATTAGTGAACTGATCATTACCACCAAGTATCATCAAGTTTTGGTGAAAAAATGTTTGCTGAGATTTCAGCAAACTAGTAGTTTTTTGGAAGCTTGGCAACCCCTTTCAAACGAAAGTGTTTTTCGCCAGTCTCTGCATGGGGTACTTCAAGAGGAAACAAACCATAGAGATAGAACTTAGAACTACTTCATTTTGTCAAGTTTCACGCAGCTAGCACAAACCGTGTTTGATTCAGAGTTTCGAACACATCTATCTATATAGCAGAAAACAGAGTGAAACCTAAAAATTCAAAGTGTTACTGGAAACGAACGCTTGAACCTAGAAGAGTGAAAGTTGGGCAGCCAAGTGGGATTAGTGAACTGATCATTACCACCAAGTATCATCAAGTTTTGGTGAAAAAATGTTTGCTGAGATTTCAGCAAACTAGTAGTTTTTTGGACGCTTGGCAACCCCTTTCAAACGAAAGTGTTTTTCGCCAGTCTCTGCATGGGGTACTTCAAGAGGAAACAAACCATAGAGATAGAACTTAGAACTACTTCATTTGGTCAAGTTTCAAGGAGCTAGCACAAACCGTGTTTGATTTAGAATTCCAAACACATCTATCTATATAGCAGAAAACAGAGTGAAACCTAAAAATTCAAAATGTTACTGGAAACGAACGCTTGAACCTAGAAGAGTGAAAGTTGGGCAGCCAAGTGGGATTAGTGAACTGATCATTACCACCAAGTATCATCAAGTTTTGGTGAAAAAATGTTTGCTGAGATTTCAGCAAACTAGTAGTTTTTTGGACGCTTGGCAACCCCTTTCAAACGAAAGTGTTTTTCGCCAGTCTCTGCATGGGGTACTTCAAGAGGAAACAAACCATAGAGAGAGAACTTAGAACTACTTCATTTGGTCAAGTTTCAAGGAGCTAGCACAAACCGTGTTTGATTTAGAAATCCAAACACATCTATCTATATAGCAGAAAACAGAGTGAAACCTAAAAATTCAAAGTGTTACTGGAAACGAACGCTTGAACCTAGAAGAGTGAAAGTTGGGCAGCCAAGTGGGATTAGTGAACTGATCATTACCACCAAGTATCATCAAGTTTTGGTGAAAAAATGTTTGCTGAGATTTCAGCAAACTAGTAGTTTTTTGGAAGCTTGGCAACCCCTTTCAAACGAAAGTGTTTTTCGCCAGTCTCTGCATGGGGTACTTCAAGAGGAAACAAACCATAGAGATAGAACTTAGAACTACTTCATTTTGTCAAGTTTCACGCAGCTAGCACAAACCGTGTTTGATTCAGAGTTTCGAACACATCTATCTATATAGCAGAAAACAGAGTGAAACCTAAAAATTCAAAGTGTTACTGGAAACGAACGCTTGAACCTAGAAGAGTGAAAGTTGGGCAGCCAAGTGGGATTAGTGAACTGATCATTACCACCAAGTATCATCAAGTTTTGGTGAAAAAATGTTTGCTGAGATTTCAGCAAACTAGTAGTTTTTTGGACGCTTGGCAACCCCTTTCAAACGAAAGTGTTTTTCGCCAGTCTCTGCATGGGGTACTTCAAGAGGAAACAAACCATAGAGATAGAACTTAGAACTACTTCATTTGGTCAAGTTTCAAGGAGCTAGCACAAACCGTGTTTGATTTAGAATTCCAAACACATCTATCTATATAGCAGAAAACAGAGTGAAACCTAAAAAAATTCAAAATGTTACTGGAAACGAACGCTTGAACCTAGAAGAGTGAAAGTTGGGCAGCCAAGTGGGATTAGTTAACTGATCATTACCACCAAGTATCATCAAGTTTTGGTGAAAAAATGTTTGCTGAGATTTCAGCAAACTAGTAGTTTTTTGGACGCTTGGCAACCCCTTTCAAACGAAAGTGTTTTTCGCCAGTCTCTGCATGGGGTACTTCAAGAGGAAACAAACCATAGAGAGAGAACATAGAACTACTTCATTTGGTCAAGTTTCAAGGAGCTAGCACAAACCGTGTTTGATTTAGAAATCCAAACACATCTATCTATATAGCAGAAAACAGAGTGAAACCTAAAAATTCAAAGTGTTACTGGAAACGAACGCTTGAACCTAGAAGAGTGAAAGTTGGGCAGCCAAGTGGGATTAGTGAACTGACCATTACCACCAAGTATCATCAAGTTTTGGTGAAAAAATGTTTGCTGAGATTTCAGCAAACTAGTAGTTTTTTGGAAGCTTGGCAACCCCTTTCAAACGAAAGTGTTTTTCGCCAGTCTCTGCATGGGTACTTCAAGAGGAAACAAACCATAGAGATAGAACTTAGAACTACTTCATTTTGTCAAGTTTCACGCAGCTAGCACAAACCGTGTTTGATTCAGAGTTTCGAACACATCTATCTATATAGCAGAAAACAGAGTGAAACCTAAAAATTCAAAGTGTTACTGGAAACGAACGCTTGAAGCTAGAAGAGTGAAAGTTGGGCAGCCAAGTGGGATTAGTGAACTGATCATTACCACCAAGTATCATCAAGTTTTGGTGAAAAAATGTTTGCTGAGATTTCAGCAAACTAGTAGTTTTTGGACGCTTGGCAACCCTTTCAAACGAAAGTGTTTTTCGCCAGTCTCTGCATGGGGTACTTCAAGAGGAAACAAACCATAGAGATAGAACTTAGAACTACTTCATTTGGTCAAGTTTCAAGGAGCTAGCACAAACCGTGTTTGATTTAGAATTCCAAACACATCTATCTATATAGCAGAAAACAGAGTGAAACCTAAAAATTCAAAGTGTTACTGGAAACGAACGCTTGAACCTAGAAGAGAGAAAGCTCTGCAGGCAAGTGGGATTAGTGAACTGATCATTACCACCAAGTATCATCAAGTTTTGGTGAAAAAAATGTTTGCTGAGATTTCAGCAAACTGGTAGTTTTTTGGAATCTTGGCAACCCCTTTCAAACGAAAGTGTTTTTCGCCAGTCTCTGCATGGGGTACTTCAAGAGGAAACAAACCATAGAGATAGAACTTAGAACTACTTCATTTGGTCAAGTTTCAAGGAGCTAGCACAAACCGTGTTTGATTTAGAATTCCAAACACATCTATCTATATAGCAGAAAACAGAGTGAAACCTAAAAATTCAAAATGTTACTGGAAACGAACGCTTGAACCTAGAAGAGTGAAAGTTGGGCAGCCAAGTGGGATTAGTGAACTGATCATTACCACCAAGTATCATCAAGTTTTGGTGAAAAAATGTTTGCTGAGATTTCAGCAAACTAGTAGTTTTTTGGACGCTTGGCAACCCCTTTCAAACGAAAGTGTTTTTCGCCAGTCTCTGCATGGGGTACTTCAAGAGGAAAAAAACCATAGAGAGAGAACTTAGAACTACTTCATTTGGTCAAGTTTCAAGGAGCTAGCACAAACCGTGTTTGATTTAGAATTGCAAACACATCTCTCTATATAGCAGAAAACAGAGTGAAACCTAAAAATTCAAAGTGTTACTGGAAACGAACGCTTGAACCTAGAAGAGTGAAAGTTGGGCAGCCAAGTGGGATTAGTGAACTGATCATTACCACCAAGTATCATCAAGTTTTGGTGAAAAAATGTTTGCTGAGATTTCAGCAAACTAGTAGTTTTTTGGAAGCTTGGCAACCCTTTCAAACGAAAGTGTTTTTCGCCAGTCTCTGCATGGGGTACTTCAAGAGGAAACAAACCATAGAGATAGAACTTAGAACTACTTCATTTTGTCAAGTTTCACGTAGCTAGCACAAACCGTGTTTGATTCAGAGTTTCGAACACATCTATCTATATAGCAGAAAACAGAGTGAAACCTAAAAATTCAAAGTGTTACTGGAAACGAACGCTTGAACCTAGAAGAGTGAAAGTTGGGCAGCCAAGTGGGATTAGTGAACTGATCATTACCACCAAGTATCATCAAGTTTTGGTGAAAAAATGTTTGCTGAGATTTCAGCAAACTAGTAGTTTTTTGGACGCTTGGCAACCCCTTTCAAACGAAAGTGTTTTTCGCCAGTCTCTGCATGGGGTACTTCAAGAGGAAACAAACCATAGAGATAGAACTTAGAACTACTTCATTTGGTCAAGTTTCAAGGAGCTAGCACAAACCGTGTTTGATTTAGAATTCCAAACACATCTATCTATATAGCAGAAAACAGAGTGAAACCTAAAAATTCAAAATGTTACTGGAAACGAACGCTTGAACCTAGAAGAGTGAAAGTTGGGCAGCCAAGTGGGATTAGTGAACTGATCATTACCACCAAGTATCATCAAGTTTTGGTGAAAAAATGTTTGCTGAGATTTCAGCAAACTAGTAGTTTTTTGGACACTTGGCAACCCCTTTCAAACGAAAGTGTTTTTCGCCAGTCTCTGCATGGGGTACTTCAAGAGGAAACAAACCATAGAGATAGAACTTAGAACTACTTCATTTGGTCAAGTTTCAAGGAGCTAGCACAAACCGTGTTTGATTCAGAGTTTCAAACACATCTATCTATATAGCAGAAAACAGAGTGAAACCTAAAAATTCAAAGTGTTACTGGAAACGAACGCTTGAACCTAGAAGAGAGAAAGTTGGGCAGCCAAGTGGGATTAGTGAACTGATCATTACCACCAAGTATCATCAAGTTTTGGTGAAAAAATGTTTGCTGAGATTTCAGCAAACTGGTAGTTTTTGGAATCTTGGCAACCCCTTTCAAACGAAAGTGTTTTCGCCAGTCTCTGCATGGGGTACTTCAAGAGGAAACAAACCATAGAGATAGAACTTAGAACTACTTCATTTGGTCAAGTTTCAAGGAGATAGCACAAACAGTGTTTGATTTAGAATTCCAAACACAGCTATCTATGTAGCAGAAAACAGAGTGAAACCTAAAAATTCAAAGTGTTACTGGAAACGAACGCTTGAACCTAGAAGAGTGAAAGTTGGGCAGCCAAGTGAGATTAGTGAACTGATCATTACCACCAAGTATCATCAAGAGATTGGTGAAAAAATGTTTGGCTGAGATTTCAGAAAACTAGTAGTTTTTTGGAAGCTTGGCAACCCCATTCAAACGAAAGTGTTTTCGCAAGTTCTGCATGGGGTACTTCAAGAGGAAACAAACATAGAGATGGAACTTAGAACTACTTCATTTTGTCAAGTTTCAAGGAGCTAGCACAAACTGTGTTTGATTCAGAGTTTCAAACACATCTATCTATATAGCAGAAAACAGAGTGAAACCTAAAATTCAAAGTGTTACTGGAAACGAACGCTTGAACCTAGAAGAGTGAAAGTTGGGCAGCCAAGTGGGATTAGTGAACTGATCATTACCACCAAGTATCATCAAGTTTTGGTGAAAAAATGTTTGCTGAGATTTCAGCAAACTAGTAGTTTTTTGGACGCTTGGCAACCCCTTTCAAACGAAAGTGTTTTTCGCCAGTCTCTGCATGGGGTACTTCAAGAGGAAACAAACCATAGAGATAGAACTTAGAACTACTTCATTTGGTCAAGTTTCAAGGAGCTAGCACAAACCGTGTTTGATTCAGAGTTTCAAACACATCTATCTATATAGCAGAAAACAGAGTGAAACCTAAAAAATTCAAAGTGTTACTGGAAACGAACGCTTGAACCTAGAAGAGTGATAGTTGGGCAGCCAAGTGAGATTAGTGAACTGATCATTACCGCCAAGTATCATCAAGATTTGGTGAAAAAATGTTTGCTGAGATTTCAGCAAACTAGTAGTTTTTTGAAGCTTGGCAACCCCTTTCAAACGAAAGTGTTTTGCGCCAGTCTCTGCATGGGGTACTTCAAGAGGAAACAAACCATAGAGATAGAACTGATTACTATTTCATTTTGTCAAGTTTCACGCAGCTAGCACAAACCGTGTTTGACTCAGAGTTTCAAACACATCTATCTATATAGCAGAAAACAGAGTGAAACCTAAAAATTCAAAGTGTTACTGGAAACGAACGCTTGAACCTAGAAGAGTGAAAGTTGGGCAGTCAAGTGGGATTAGTGAACTGATCATTACCACCAAGTATCATCAAGTTTTGGTGAAAAAATGTTTGCTGAGATTTCAGCAAACTAGTAGTTTTTTGGAAGCTTGGCAACCCCTTTCAAACGAAAGTGTTTTTCGCATGGGGTACTTCAAGAGGAAACAAACCATAGAGATAGAACTTAGAACTACTTCATTTGGTCAAGTTTCAAGGAGCTAGCACAAACCGTGTTTGATTTAGAATTCCAAACACATCTATCTATATAGCAGAAAACAGAGTGAAACCTAAAAATCAAAATGTTACTGGAAACGAACGCTTGAACCTAGAAGAGTGAAAGTTGGGCAGCCAAGTGGGATTAGTGAACTGATCATTACCACCAAGTATCATCAAGTTTTGGTGAAAAAATGTTTGCTGAGATTTCAGCAAACTAGTAGTTTTTTGGACGCTTGGCAACCCCTTTCAAACGAAAGTGTTTTTTCGCCAGTCTCTGCATGGGGTACTTCAAGAGGAAAAAAACCATAGAGAGAGAACTTAGAACTACTTCATTTGGTCAAGTTTCAAGGAGCTAGCACAAACCGTGTTTGATTTAGAATTGCAAACACATCCTCTCTATATAGCAGAAAACAGAGTGAAACCTAAAAATTCAAAGTGTTACTGGAAACGAACGCTTGCACCTAGAAGAGTGAAAGTTGGGCAGCCAAGTGGGATTAGTGAACTGATCATTACCACCAAGTATCATCAAGTTTTGGTGAAAAAATGTTTGCTGAGATTTCAGCAAACTAGTAGTTTTTTGGAAGCTTGGCAACCCCTTTCAAACGAAAGTGTTTTTCGCCAGTCTCTGCATGGGGTACTTCAAGAGGAAACAAACCATAGAGATAGAACTTAGAACTACTTCATTTTGTCAAGTTTCACGTAGCTAGCACAAACCGTGTTTGATTCAGAGTTTCGAACACATCTATCTATATAGCAGAAAACAGAGTGAAACCTAAAAATTCAAAGTGTTACTGGAAACGAACGCTTGAACCTAGAAGAGTGAAAGTTGGGCAGCCAAGTGGGATTAGTGAACTGATCATTACCACCAAGTATCATCAAGTTTTGGTGAAAAAATGTTTGCTGAGATTTCAGCAAACTAGTAGTTTTTTGGACGCTTGGCAACCCCTTTCAAACGAAAGTGTTTTTCGCCAGTCTCTGCATGGGGTACTTCAAGAGGAAACAAACCATAGAGATAGAACTTAGAACTACTTCATTTGGTCAAGTTTCAAGGAGCTAGCACAAACCGTGTTTGATTTAGAATTCCAAACACATCTATCTATATAGCAGAAAACAGAGAGAAACCTAAAAATTCAAAATGTTACTGGAAACGAACGCTTGAACCTAGAAGAGTGAAAGTTGGGCAGCCAAGTGGGATTAGTGAACTGATCATTACCACCAAGTATCATCAAGTTTTGGTGAAAAAATGTTTGCTGAGATTTCAGCAAACTAGTAGTTTTTTGGACACTTGGCAACCCCTTTCAAACGAAAGTGTTTTTCGCCAGTCTCTGCATGGGGTACTTCAAGAGGAAACAAACCATAGAGATAGAACTTAGAACTACTTCATTTGGTCAAGTTTCAAGGAGCTAGCACAAACCGTGTTTGATTCAGAGTTTCAAACACATCTATCTATATAGCAGAAAACAGAGTGAAACCTAAAAATTCAAAGTGTTACTGGAAACGAACGCTTGAACCTAGAAGAGAGAAAGTTGGGCAGCCAAGTGGGATTAGTGAACTGATCATTACCACCAAGTATCATCAAGTTTTGGTGAAAAAATGTTTGCTGAGATTTCAGCAAACTGGTAGTTTTTTGGAATCTTGGCAACCCCTTTCAAACGAAAGTGTTTTTCGCCAGTCTCTGCATGGGGTACTTCAAGAGGAAACAAACCATAGAGATAGAACTTAGAACTACTTCATTTGGTCAAGTTTCAAGGAGCTAGCACAAACAGTGTTTGATTTAGAATTCCAAACACAGCTATCTATGTAGCAGAAAACAGAGTGAAACCTAAAAATTCAAAGTGTTACTGGAAACGAACGCTTGAACGTAGAAGAGTGAAAGTTGGGCAGCCAAGTGAGATTAGTGAACTGATCATTACCACCAAGTATCATCAAGATTTGGTGAAAAAATGTTTGCTGAGATTTCAGAAAACTAGTAGTTTTTTGGAAGCTTGGCAACCCCATTCAAACGAAAGTGTTTTTCGCAAGTTTCTGCATGGGGTACTTCAAGAGGAAACAAACATAGAGATGGAACTTAGAACTACTTCATTTTGTCAAGTTTCAAGGAGCTAGCACAAACTGTGTTTGATTCAGAGTTTCAAACACATCTATCTATATAGCAGAAAACAGAGTGAAACCTAAAAATTCAAAGTGTTACTGGAAACGAACGCTTGAACCTAGAAGAGAGAAAGTTGGGCAGCCAAGTGGGATTAGTGAACTGATCATTACCACCAAGTATCATCAAGTTTTGGTGAAAAAATGTTTGCTGAGATTTCAGCAAACTGGTAGTTTTTTGGAATCTTGGCAACCCCTTTCAAACGAAAGTGTTTTTCGCCAGTCTCTGCATGGGGTACTTCAAGAGGAAACAAACCATAGAGATAGAACTTAGAACTACTTCATTTGGTCAAGTTTCAAGGAGCTAGCACAAACAGTGTTTGATTTAGAATTCCAAACACAGCTATCTATGTAGCAGAAAACAGAGTGAAACCTAAAAATTCAAAGTGTTACTGGAAACGAACGCTTGAACCTAGAAGAGTGAAAGTTGGGCAGCCAAGTGAGATTAGTGAACTGATCATTACCACCAAGTATCATCAAGATTTGGTGAAAAAAATGTTTGCTGAGATTTCAGCAAACTAGTAGTTTTTTGGACGCTTGGCAACCCCTTTCAAACGAAAGTGTTTTGCGCCAGTGTCTGCATGGGGTACTTCAAGAGGAAACAAACCATAGAGATAGAACTTAGAACTACTTCATTTGGTCAAGTTTCAAGGAGCTAGCACAAACCGTGTTTGATTTAGAATTCCAAACACATCTATCTATATAGCAGAAAACAGAGTGAAACCTAAAAATTCAAAGTGTTACTGGAAACGAACGCTTGAACCTAGAAGAGTGAAAGTTGGGCAGCCAAGTGGGATTAGTGAACTGATCATTACCACCAAGTATCATCAAGTTTTGGTGAAAAAATGTTTGCTGAGATTTCAGCAAACTAGTAGTTTTTTGGACGCTTGGCAACCCCTTTCAAACGAAAGTGTTTTTCGCCAGTCTCTGCATGGGGTACTTCAAGAGGAAACAAACCATAGAGATAGAACTTAGAACTACTTCATTTGGTCAAGTTTCAAGGAGCTAGCACAAACCGTGTTTGATTCAGAGTTTCAAACACATCTATCTATATAGCAGAAAACAGAGTGAAACCTAAAAATTCAAAGTGTTACTGGAAACGAACGCTTGAACCTAGAAGAGTGAAAGTTGGGCAGCCAAGTGAGATTAGTGAACTGATCATTACCGCCAAGTATCATCAAGATTTGGTGAAAAAATGTTTGCTGAGATTTCAGCAAACTAGTAGTTTTTTGGAAGCTTGGCAACCCCTTTCAAACGAAAGTGTTTTGCGCCAGTCTCTGCATGGGGTACTTCAAGAGGAAACAAACCATAGAGATAGAACTGATTACTATTTCATTTTGTCAAGTTTCACGCAGCTAGCACAAACCGTGTTTGACTCAGAGTTTCAAACACATCTATCTATATAGCAGAAAACAGAGTGAAACCTAAAAATTCAAAGTGTTACTGGAAACGAACGCTTGAACCTAGAAGAGTGAAAGTTGGGCAGTCAAGTGGGATTAGTGAACTGATCATTACCACCAAGTATCATCAAGTTTTGGTGAAAAAATGTTTGCTGAGATTTCAGCAAACTAGTAGTTTTTTGGAAGCTTGGCAACCCCTTTCAAACGAAAGTGTTTTTCGCATGGGGTACTTCAAGAGGAAACAAACCATAGAGATAGAACTTAGAACTACTTCATTTGGTCAAGTTTCAAGGAGCTAGCACAAACCGTGTTTGATTTAGAATTCCAAACACATCTATCTATATAGCAGAAAACAGAGTGAAACCTAAAAATTCAAAATGTTACTGGAAACGAACGCTTGAACCTAGAAGAGTGAAAGTTGGGCAGCCAAGTGGGATTAGTGAACTGATCATTACCACCAAGTATCATCAAGTTTTGGTGAAAAAATGTTTGCTGAGATTTCAGCAAACTAGTAGTTTTTTGGACGCTTGGCAACCCCTTTCAAACGAAAGTGTTTTTCGCCAGTCTCTGCATGGGGTACTTCAAGAGGAAACAAACCATAGAGATAGAACTTAGAACTACTTCATTTGGTCAAGTTTCACGGAGCTAGCACAAACCGTGTTTGATTTAGAATTCCAAACACATCTATCTATATAGCAGAAAACAGAGTGAAACCTAAAAATTCAAAGTGTTACTGGAAACGAACGCTTGAACCTAGAAGAGTGAAAGTTGGGCAGCCAAGTGGGATTAGTGAACTGATCATTACCACCAAGTATCATCAAGTTTTGGTGAAAAAATGTTTGCTGAGATTTCAGCAAACTAGTAGTTTTTTGGAAGCTTGGCAACCCCTTTGAAACGAAAGTGTTTTTCGCCAGTCTCTGCATGGGGTACTTCAAGAGGAAACAAACCATAGAGATAGAACTTAGAACTACTTCATTTTGTCAAGTTTCACGCAGCTAGCACAAACCGTGTTTGATTCAGAGTTTCGAACACATCTATCTATATAGCAGAAAACAGAGTGAAACCTAAAAATTCAAAGTGTTACTGGAAACGAACGCTTGAACCAAGAAGAGTGAAAGTTGGGCAGCCAAGTGGGATTAGTGAACTGATCATTACCACCAAGTATCATCAAGTTTTGGTGAAAAAATGTTTGCTGAGATTTCAGCAAACTAGTAGTTTTTTGGACGCTTGGCAACCCCTTTCAAACGAAAGTGTTTTTCGCCAGTCTCTGCATGGGGTACTTCAAGAGGAAACAAACCATAGATATAGAACTTAGAACTACTTCATTTGGTCAAGTTTCAAGGAGCTAGCACAAACCGTGTTTGATTTAGAATTCCAAACACATCTATCTATATAGCAGAAAACAGAGTGAAACCTAAAAATTCAAAATGTTACTGGAAACGAACGCTTGAACCTAGAAGAGTGAAAGTTGGGCAGCCAAGTGGGATTAGTGAACTGATCATTACCACCAAGTATCATCAAGTTTTGGTGAAAAAATGTTTGCTGAGATTTCAGCAAACTAGTAGTTTTTTGGACGCTTGGCAACCCCTTTCAAACGAAAGTGTTTTTCGCCAGTCTCTGCATGGGGTACTTCAAGAGGAAACAAACCATAGAGATAGAACTTAGAACTACTTCATTTGGTCAAGTTTCAAGGAGCTAGCACAAACCGTGTTTGATTCAGAGTTTCAAACACATCTATCTATATAGCAGAAAACAGAGTGAAACCTAAAAATTCAAAGTGTTACTGGAAACGAACGCTTGAACCTAGAAGAGAGAAAGCTGGGCAGCCAAGTGGGATTAGTGAACTGATCATTACCACCAAGTATCATCAAGTTTTGGTGAAAAAATGTTTGCTGAGATTTCAGCAAACTGGTAGTTTTTTGGACGCTTGGCAACCCCTTTCAAACGAAAGTGTTTTTCGCCAGTCTCTGCATGGGGTACTTCAAGAGGAAACAAACCATAGAGATAGAACTTAGAACTACTTCATTTGGTCAAGTTTCAAGGAGCTAGCACAAACCGTGTTTGATTTAGAATTCCAAACACATCTATCTATATAGCAGAAAACAGAGTGAAACCTAAAAATTCAAAATGTTACTGGAAACGAACGCTTGGACCTAGAAGAGTGAAAGTTGGGCAGCCAAGTGGGATTAGTGAACTGATCATTACCACCAAGTATCATCAAGTTTTGGTGAAAAAATGTTTGCTGAGATTTCAGCAAACTAGTAGTTTTTTGGACGCTTGGCAACCCCTTTGAAACGAAAGTGTTTTTCGCCAGTCTCTGCATGGGGTACTTCAAGAGGAAACAAACCATAGAGATAGAACTTAGAACTACTTCATTTTGTCAAGTTTCAAGGAGCTAGCACAAACCGTGTTTGATTCAGAGTTTCAAACACATCTATCTATATAGCAGAAAACAGAGTGAAACCTAAAAATTCAAAGTGTTACTGGAAACGAACGCTTGAACCTAGAAGAGAGAAAGCTGGGCAGCCAAGTGGGATTAGTGAACTGATCATTACCACCAAGTATCATCAAGTTTTGGTGAAAAAATGTTTGCTGAGATTTCAGCAAACTGGTAGTTTTTTGGACGCTTGGCAACCCCTTTCAAACGAAAGTGTTTTTCGCCAGTCTCTGCAAGGGGTACTTCAAGAGGAAACAAACCATAGAGATAGAACTTAGAACTACTTCATTTTGTCAAGTTTCACGCAGCTAGCACAAACCGTGTTTGATTCAGAGTTTCGAACACATCTATCTATATAGCAGAAAACAGAGTGAAACCTAAAAATTCAAAGTGTTACTGGAAACGAACGCTTGAACCTAGAAGAGTGAAAGTTGGGCAGCCAAGTGGGATTAGTGAACTGATCATTACCACCAAGTATCATCAAGTTTTGGTGAAAAAATGTTTGCTGAGATTTCAGCAAACTAGTAGTTTTTTGGACGCTTGGCAACCCCTTTCAAACGAAAGTGTTTTTCGCCAGTCTCTGCATGGGGTACTTCAAGAGGAAACAAACCATAGAGATAGAACTTAGAACTACTTCATTTGGTCAAGTTTCAAGGAGCTAGCACAAACCGTGTTTGATTTAGAATTCCAAACACATCTATCTATATAGCAGAAAACAGAGTGAAACCTAAAAATTCAAAATGTTACTGGAAACGAACGCTTGGACCTAGAAGAGTGAAAGTTGGGCAGCCAAGTGGGATTAGTGAACTGATCATTACCACCAAGTATCATCAAGTTTTGGTGAAAAAATGTTTGCTGAGATTTCAGCAAACTAGTAGTTTTTTGGACGCTTGGCAACCCCTTTCAAACGAAAGTGTTTTTCGCCAGTCTCTGCATGGGGTACTTCAAGAGGAAACAAACCATAGAGAGAGAACTTAGAACTACTTCATTTGGTCAAGTTTCAAGGAGCTAGCACAAACCGTGTTTGATTTAGAATTCCAAACACATCTCTCTATATAGCAGAAAACAGAGTGAAACCTAAAAATTCAAAGTGTTACTGGAAACGAACGCTTGAACCTAGAAGAGTGAAAGTTGGGCAGCCAAGTGGGATTAGTGAACTGATCATTACCACCAAGTATCATCAAGTTTTGGTGAAAAAATGTTTGCTGAGATTTCAGCAAACTAGTAGTTTTTTGGACGCTTGGCAACCCCTTTCAAACGAAAGTGTTTTTCGCCAGTCTCTGCATGGGGTACTTCAAGAGGAAACAAACCATAGAGATAGAACTTAGAACTACTTCATTTGGTCAAGTTTCAAGGAGCTAGCACAAACCGTGTTTGATTTAGAATTCCAAACACATCTATCTATATAGCAGAAAACAGAGTGAAACCTAAAAATTCAAAATGTTACTGGAAACGAACGCTTGAACCTAGAAGAGTGAAAGTTGGGCAGCCAAGTGGGATTAGTGAAATGATCATTACCACCAAGTATCATCAAGTTTTGGTGAAAAAATGTTTGCTGAGATTTCAGCAAACTAGTAGTTTTTTGGACGCTTGGCAACCCCTTTCAAACGAAAGTGTTTTTCGCCAGTCTCTGCATGGGGTACTTCAAGAGGAAACAAACCATAGAGATAGAACTTACAACTACTTCATTTGGTCAAGTTTCAAGGAGCTAGCACAAACCGTGTTTGATTCAGAGTTTCAAACACATCTATCTATATAGCAGAAAACAGAGTGAAACCTAAAAATTCAAAGTGTTACTGGAAACGAACGCTTGAACCTAGAAGAGAGAAAGTTGGGCAGCCAAGTGGGATTAGTGAACTGATCATTACCACCAAGTATCATCAAGTTTTGGTGAAAAAATGTTTGCTGAGATTTCAGCAAACTGGTAGTTTTTTGGAATCTTGGCAACCCCTTTCAAACGAAAGTGTTTTTCGCCAGTCTCTGCATGGGGTACTTCAAGAGGAAACAAACCATAGAGATAGAACTTAGAACTACTTCATTTGGTCAAGTTTCAAGGAGCTAGCACAAACAGTGTTTGATTTAGAATTCCAAACACAGCTATCTATGTAGCAGAAAACAGAGTGAAACCTAAAAATTCAAAGTGTTACTGGAAACGAACGCTTGAACCTAGAAGAGTGAAAGTTGGGCAGCCAAGTGAGATTAGTGAACTGATCATTACCACCAAGTATCATCAAGATTTGGTGAAAAAAATGTTTGCTGAGATTTCAGCAAACTAGTAGTTTTTTGGACGCTTGGCAACCCCTTTCAAACGAAAGTGTTTTGCGCCAGTGTCTGCATGGGGTACTTCAAGAGGAAACAAACCATAGAGATAGAACTTAGAACTACTTCATTTGGTCAAGTTTCAAGGAGCTAGCACAAACCGTGTTTGATTTAGAATTCCAAACACATCTATCTATATAGCAGAAAACAGAGTGAAACCTAAAAATTCAAAGTGTTACTGGAAACGAACGCTTGAACCTAGAAGAGTGAAAGTTGGGCAGCCAAGTGGGATTAGTGAACTGATCATTACCACCAAGTATCATCAAGTTTTGGTGAAAAAATGTTTGCTGAGATTTCAGCAAACTAGTAGTTTTTTGGACGCTTGGCAACCCCTTTCAAACGAAAGTGTTTTTCGCCAGTCTCTGCATGGGGTACTTCAAGAGGAAACAAACCATAGAGATAGAACTTAGAACTACTTCATTTGGTCAAGTTTCAAGGAGCTAGCACAAACCGTGTTTGATTCAGAGTTTCAAACACATCTATCTATATAGCAGAAAACAGAGTGAAACCTAAAAATTCAAAGTGTTACTGGAAACGAACGCTTGAACCTAGAAGAGTGAAAGTTGGGCAGCCAAGTGAGATTAGTGAACTGATCATTACCGCCAAGTATCATCAAGATTTGGTGAAAAAATGTTTGCTGAGATTTCAGCAAACTAGTAGTTTTTTGGAAGCTTGGCAACCCCTTTCAAACGAAAGTGTTTTGCGCCAGTCTCTGCATGGGGTACTTCAAGAGGAAACAAACCATAGAGATAGAACTGATTACATTTCATTTTGTCAAGTTTCACGCAGCTAGCACAAACCGTGTTTGACTCAGAGTTTCAAACACATCTATCTATATAGCAGAAAACAGAGTGAAACCTAAAAATTCAAAGTGTTACTGGAAACGAACGCTTGAACCTAGAAGAGTGAAAGTTGGGCAGTCAAGTGGGATTAGTGAACTGATCATTACCACCAAGTATCATCAAGTTTTGGTGAAAAAATGTTTGCTGAGATTTCAGCAAACTAGTAGTTTTTTGGAAGCTTGGCAACCCCTTTCAAACGAAAGTGTTTTTCGCATGGGGTACTTCAAGAGGAAACAAACCATAGAGATAGAACTTAGAACTACTTCATTTGGTCAAGTTTCAAGGAGCTAGCACAAACCGTGTTTGATTTAGAATTCCAAACACATCTATCTATATAGCAGAAAACAGAGTGAAACCTAAAAATTCAAAATGTTACTGGAAACGAACGCTTGAACCTAGAAGAGTGAAAGTGGGCAGCCAAGTGGGATTAGTGAACTGATCATTACCACCAAGTATCATCAAGTTTTGGTGAAAAAATGTTTGCTGAGATTTCAGCAAACTAGTAGTTTTTTTGGACGCTTGGCAACCCCTTTCAAACGAAAGTGTTTTTCGCCAGTCTCTGCATGGGGTACTTCAAGAGGAAACAAACCATAGAGATAGAACTTAGAACTACTTCATTTGGTCAAGTTTCACGGAGCTAGCACAAACCGTGTTTGATTTAGAATTCCAAACACATCTATCTATATAGCAGAAAACAGAGTGAAACCTAAAAATTCAAAGTGTTACTGGAAACGAACGCTTGAACCTAGAAGAGTGAAAGTTGGGCAGCCAAGTGGGATTAGTGAACTGATCATTACCACCAAGTATCATCAAGTTTTGGTGAAAAAATGTTTGCTGAGATTTCAGCAAACTAGTAGTTTTTTGGAAGCTTGGCAACCCCTTTGAAACGAAAGTGTTTTTCGCCAGTCTCTGCATGGGGTACTTCAAGAGGAAACAAACCATAGAGATAGAACTTAGAACTACTTCATTTTGTCAAGTTTCACGCAGCTAGCACAAACCGTGTTTGATTCAGAGTTTCGAACACATCTATCTATATAGCAGAAAACAGAGTGAAACCTAAAAATTCAAAGTGTTACTGGAAACGAACGCTTGAACCAAGAAGAGTGAAAGTTGGGCAGCCAAGTGGGATTAGTGAACTGATCATTACCACCAAGTATCATCAAGTTTTGGTGAAAAAATGTTTGCTGAGATTTCAGCAAACTAGTAGTTTTTTGGACGCTTGGCAACCCCTTTCAAACGAAAGTGTTTTTCGCCAGTCTCTGCATGGGGTACTTCAAGAGGAAACAAACCATAGATATAGAACTTAGAACTACTTCATTTGGTCAAGTTTCAAGGAGCTAGCACAAACCGTGTTTGATTTAGAATTCCAAACACATCTATCTATATAGCAGAAAACAGAGTGAAACCTAAAAATTCAAAATGTTACTGGAAACGAACGCTTGAACCTAGAAGAGTGAAAGTTGGGCAGCCAAGTGGGATTAGTGAACTGATCATTACCACCAAGTATCATCAAGTTTTGGTGAAAAAATGTTTGCTGAGATTTCAGCAAACTAGTAGTTTTTTGGACGCTTGGCAACCCCTTTCAAACGAAAGTGTTTTTCGCCAGTCTCTGCATGGGGTACTTCAAGAGGAAACAAACCATAGAGATAGAACTTAGAACTACTTCATTTGGTCAAGTTTCAAGGAGCTAGCACAAACCGTGTTTGATTCAGAGTTTCAAACACATCTATCTATATAGCAGAAAACAGAGTGAAACCTAAAAATTCAAAGTGTTACTGGAAACGAACGCTTGAACCTAGAAGAGAGAAAGCTGGGCAGCCAAGTGGGATTAGTGAACTGATCATTACCACCAAGTATCATCAAGTTTTGGTGAAAAAATGTTTGCTGAGATTTCAGCAAACTGGTAGTTTTTTGGACGCTTGGCAACCCCTTTCAAACGAAAGTGTTTTTCGCCAGTCTCTGCATGGGGTACTTCAAGAGGAAACAAACCATAGAGATAGAACTTAGAACTACTTCATTTGGTCAAGTTTCAAGGAGCTAGCACAAACCGTGTTTGATTTAGAATTCCAAACACATCTATCTATATAGCAGAAAACAGAGTGAAACCTAAAAATTCAAAATGTTACTGGAAACGAACGCTTGGACCTAGAAGAGTGAAAGTTGGGCAGCCAAGTGGGATTAGTGAACTGATCATTACCACCAAGTATCATCAAGTTTTGGTGAAAAAAATGTTTGCTGAGATTTCAGCAAACTAGTAGTTTTTTGGACGCTTGGCAACCCCTTTGAAACGAAGTGTTTTTCGCCAGTCTCTGCATGGGGTACTTCAAGAGGAAACAAACCATAGAGATAGAACTTAGAACTACTTCATTTTGTCAAGTTTCAAGGAGCTAGCACAAACCGTGTTTGATTCAGAGTTTCAAACACATCTATCTATATAGCAGAAAACAGAGTAAAACCTAAAAATTCAAAGTGTTACTGGAAACGAACGCTTGAACCTAGAAGAGAGAAAGCTGGGCAGCCAAGTGGGATTAGTGAACTGATCATTACCACCAAGTATCATCAAGTTTTGGTGAAAAAATGTTTGCTGAGATTTCAGCAAACTGGTAGTTTTTTGGACGCTTGGCAACCCCTTTCAAACGAAAGTGTTTTTCGCCAGTCTCTGCAAGGGGTACTTCAAGAGGAAACAAACCATAGAGATAGAACTTAGAACTACTTCATTTTGTCAAGTTTCACGCAGCTAGCACAAACCGTGTTTGATTCAGAGTTTCGAACACATCTATCTATATAGCAGAAAACAGAGTGAAACCTAAAATTCAAAGTGTTACTGGAAACGAACGCTTGAACCTAGAAGAGTGAAAGTTGGGCAGCCAAGTGGGATTAGTGAACTGATCATTACCACCAAGTATCATCAAGTTTTGGTGAAAAAATGTTTGCTGAGATTTCAGCAAACTAGTAGTTTTTTGGACGCTTGGCAACCCCTTTCAAACGAAAGTGTTTTTCGCCAGTCTCTGCATGGGGTACTTCAAGAGGAAACAAACCATAGAGATAGAACTTAGAACTACTTCATTTGGTCAAGTTTCAAGGAGCTAGCACAAACCGTGTTTGATTTAGAATTCCAAACACATCTATCTATATAGCAGAAAACAGAGTGAAACCTAAAAATTCAAAATGTTACTGGAAACGAACGCTTGGACCTAGAAGAGTGAAAGTTGGGCAGCCAAGTGGGATTAGTGAACTGATCATTACCACCAAGTATCATCAAGTTTTGGTGAAAAAATGTTTGCTGAGATTTCAGCAAACTAGTAGTTTTTTGGACGCTTGGCAACCCCTTTCAAACGAAAGTGTTTTTCGCCAGTCTCTGCATGGGGTACTTCAAGAGGAAACAAACCATAGAGAGAGAACTTAGAACTACTTCATTTGGTCAAGTTTCAAGGAGCTAGCACAAACCGTGTTTGATTTAGAATTCCAAACACATCTCTCTATATAGCAGAAAACAGAGTGAAACCTAAAAATTCAAAGTGTTACTGGAAACGAACGCTTGAACCTAGAAGAGTGAAAGTTGGGCAGCCAAGTGGGATTAGTGAACTGATCATTACCACCAAGTATCATCAAGTTTTGGTGAAAAAATGTTTGCTGAGATTTCAGCAAACTAGTAGTTTTTTGGACGCTTGGCAACCCCTTTCAAACGAAAGTGTTTTTCGCCAGTCTCTGCATGGGGTACTTCAAGAGGAAACAAACCATAGAGATAGAACTTAGAACTACTTCATTTGGTCAAGTTTCAAGGAGCTAGCACAAACCGTGTTTGATTTAGAATTCCAAACACATCTATCTATATAGCAGAAAACAGAGTGAAACCTAAAAATTCAAAATGTTACTGGAAACGAACATTTGAACCTAGAAGAGTGAAAGTTGGGCAGCCAAGTGGGATTAGTGAAATGATCATTACCACCAAGTATCATCAAGTTTTGGTGAAAAAATGTTTGCTGAGATTTCAGCAAACTAGTAGTTTTTTGGACGCTTGGCAACCCCTTTCAAACGAAAGTGTTTTTCGCCAGTCTCTGCATGGGGTACTTCAAGAGGAAACAAACCATAGAGATAGAACTTACAACTACTTCATTTGGTCAAGTTTCAAGGAGCTAGCACAAACCGTGTTTGATTCAGAGTTTCAAACACATCTATATATATAGCAGAAAACAGAGTGAAACCTAAAAATTCAAAGTGTTACTGGAAACGAACGCTTGAACCTAGAAGAGAGAAAGTTGGGCAGCCAAGTGGGATTAGTGAACTGATCATTACCACCAAGTATCATCAAGTTTTGGTGAAAAAATGTTTGCTGAGATTTCAGCAAACTGGTAGTTTTTTGGAATCTTGGCAACCCCTTTCAAACGAAAGTGTTTTTCGCCAGTCTCTGCATGGGGTACTTCAAGAGGAAACAAACCATAGAGATAGAACTTAGAACTACTACATTTGGTCAAGTTTCAAGGAGCTAGCACAAACAGTGTTTGATTTAGAATTCCAAACACAGCTATCTATGTAGCAGAAAACAGAGTGAAACCTAAAAATTCAAAATGTTACTGGAAACGAACGCTTGAACCTAGAAGAGTGAAAGTTGGGCAGCCAAGTGGGATTAGTGAACTGATCATTACCACCAAGTATCATCAAGTTTTGGTGAAAAAATGTTTGCTGAGATTTCAGCAAACTAGTAGTTTTTTGGAAGCTTGGCAACCCCTTTCAAACGAAAGTGTTTTTCGCCAGTCTCTGCATGGGGTACTTCAAGAGGAAACAAACCATAGAGATAGAACTTAGAACTACTTCATTTTGTCAAGTTTCACGCAGCTAGCACAAACCGTGTTTGATTCAGAGTTTCGAACACATCTATCTATATAGCAGAAAACAGAGTGAAACCTAAAAATTCAAAGTGTTACTGGAAACGAACGCTTGAACCTAGAAGAGTGAAAGTTGGGCAGCCAAGTGGGATTAGTGAACTGATCATTACCACCAAGTATCATCAAGTTTTGGTGAAAAAATGTTTGCTGAGATTTCAGCAAACTAGTATTTTTTTGGACGCTTGGCAACCCCTTTCAAACGAAAGTGTTTTTCGCCAGTCTCTGCATGGGGTACTTCAAGAGGAAACAAACCATAGAGATAGAACTTAGAACTACTTCATTTGGTCAAGTTTCAAGGAGCTAGCACAAACCGTGTTTGATTCAGAGTTTCAAACACATCTATCTATATAGCAGAAAACAGAGTGAAACCTAAAAATTCAAAGTGTTACTGGAAACGAACGCTTGAACCTAGAAGAGTGAAAGTTGGGCAGCCAAGTGAGATTAGTGAACTGATCATTACCGCCAAGTATCATCAAGATTTGGTGAAAAAATGTTTGCTGAGATTTCAGCAAACTAGTAGTTTTTTGGAAGCTTGGCAACCCCTTTCAAACGAAAGTGTTTTGCGCCAGTCTCTGCATGGGGTACTTCAAGAGGAAACAAACCATAGAGATAGAACTGATTACTATTTCATTTTGTCAAGTTTCACGCAGCTAGCACAAACCGTGTTTGACTCAGAGTTTCAAACACATCTATCTATATAGCAGAAAACAGAGTGAAACCTAAAAATTCAAAGTGTTACTGGAAACGAACGCTTGAACCTAGAAGAGTGAAAGTTGGGCAGTCAAGTGGGATTAGTGAACTGATCATTACCACCAAGTATCATCAAGTTTTGGTGAAAAAATGTTTGCTGAGATTTCAGCAAACAAGTAGTTTTTTGGAAGCTTGGCAACCCCTTTCAAACGAAAGTGTTTTTCGCATGGGGTACTTCAAGAGGAAACAAACCATAGAGATAGAACTTAGAACTACTTCATTTGGTCAAGTTTCAAGGAGCTAGCACAAACCGTGTTTGATTTAGAATTCCAAACACATCTATCTATATAGCAGAAAACAGAGTGAAACCTAAAAATTCAAAATGTTACTGGAAACGAACGCTTGAACCTAGAAGAGTGAAAGTTGGGCAGCCAAGTGGGATTAGTGAACTGATCATTACCACCAAGTATCATCAAGTTTTGGTGAAAAAATGTTTGCTGAGATTTCAGCAAACTAGTAGTTTTTTGGACGCTTGGCAACCCCTTTCAAACGAAAGTGTTTTTCGCCAGTCTCTGCATGGGGTACTTCAAGAGGAAACAAACCATAGAGATAGAACTTAGAACTACTTCATTTGGTCAAGTTTCACGGAGCTAGCACAAACCGTGTTTGATTTAGAATTCCAAACACATCTATCTATATAGCAGAAAACAGAGTGAAACCTAAAAATTCAAAGTGTTACTGGAAACGAACGCTTGAACCTAGAAGAGTGAAAGTTGGGCAGCCAAGTGGGATTAGTGAACTGATCATTACCACCAAGTATCATCAAGTTTTGGTGAAAAAATGTTTGCTGAGATTTCAGCAAACTAGTAGTTTTTTGGAAGCTTGGCAACCCCTTTGAAACGAAAGTGTTTTTCGCCAGTCTCTGCATGGGGTACTTCAAGAGGAAACAAACCATAGAGATAGAACTTAGAACTACTTCATTTTGTCAAGTTTCACGCAGCTAGCACAAACCGTGTTTGATTCAGAGTTTCGAACACATCTATCTATATAGCAGAAAACAGAGTGAAACCTAAAAATTCAAAGTGTTACTGGAAACGAACGCTTGAACCAAGAAGAGTGAAAGTTGGGCAGCCAAGTGGGATTAGTGAACTGATCATTACCACCAAGTATCATCAAGTTTTGGTGAAAAAATGTTTGCTGAGATTTCAGCAAACTAGTAGTTTTTTGGACGCTTGGCAACCCCTTTCAAACGAAAGTGTTTTTCGCCAGTCTCTGCATGGGGTACTTCAAGAGGAAACAAACCATAGATATAGAACTTAGAACTACTTCATTTGGTCAAGTTTCAAGGAGCTAGCACAAACCGTGTTTGATTTAGAATTCCAAACACATCTATCTATATAGCAGAAAACAGAGTGAAACCTAAAAATTCAAAATGTTACTGGAAACGAACGCTTGAACCTAGAAGAGTGAAAGTTGGGCAGCCAAGTGGGATTAGTGAACTGATCATTACCACCAAGTATCATCAAGTTTTGGTGAAAAAATGTTTGCTGAGATTTCAGCAAACTAGTAGTTTTTTGGACGCTTGGCAACCCCTTTCAAACGAAAGTGTTTTTCGCCAGTCTCTGCATGGGGTACTTCAAGAGGAAACAAACCATAGAGATAGAACTTAGAACTACTTCATTTGGTCAAGTTTCAAGGAGCTAGCACAAACCGTGTTTGATTCAGAGTTTCAAACACATCTATCTATATAGCAGAAAACAGAGTGAAACCTAAAAATTCAAAGTGTTACTGGAAACGAACGCTTGAACCTAGAAGAGAGAAAGCTGGGCAGCCAAGTGGGATTAGTGAACTGATCATTACCACCAAGTATCATCAAGTTTTGGTGAAAAAATGTTTGCTGAGATTTCAGCAAACTGGTAGTTTTTTGGACGCTTGGCAACCCCTTTCAAACGAAAGTGTTTTTCGCCAGTCTCTGCATGGGGTACTTCAAGAGGAAACAAACCATAGAGATAGAACTTAGAACTACTTCATTTGGTCAAGTTTCAAGGAGCTAGCACAAACCGTGTTTGATTTAGAATTCCAAACACATCTATCTATATAGCAGAAAACAGAGTGAAACCTAAAAATTCAAAATGTTACTGGAAACGAACGCTTGGACCTAGAAGAGTGAAAGTTGGGCAGCCAAGTGGGATTAGTGAACTGATCATTACCACCAAGTATCATCAAGTTTTGGTGAAAAAATGTTTGCTGAGATTTCAGCAAACTAGTAGTTTTTTGGACGCTTGGCAACCCCTTTGAAACGAAAGTGTTTTTCGCCAGTCTCTGCATGGGGTACTTCAAGAGGAAACAAACCATAGAGATAGAACTTAGAACTACTTCATTTTGTCAAGTTTCAAGGAGCTAGCACAAACCGTGTTTGATTCAGAGTTTCAAACACATCTATCTATATAGCAGAAAACAGAGTGAAACCTAAAAATTCAAAGTGTTACTGGAAACGAACGCTTGAACCTAGAAGAGAGAAAGCTGGGCAGCCAAGTGGGATTAGTGAACTGATCATTACCACCAAGTATCATCAAGTTTTGGTGAAAAAATGTTTGCTGAGATTTCAGCAAACTGGTAGTTTTTTGGACGCTTGGCAACCCCTTTCAAACGAAAGTGTTTTTCGCCAGTCTCTGCAAGGGGTACTTCAAGAGGAAACAAACCATAGAGATAGAACTTAGAACTACTTCATTTTGTCAAGTTTCACGCAGCTAGCACAAACCGTGTTTGATTCAGAGTTTCGAACACATCTATCTATATAGCAGAAAACAGAGTGAAACCTAAAAATTCAAAGTGTTACTGGAAACGAACGCTTGAACCTAGAAGAGTGAAAGTTGGGCAGCCAAGTGGGATTAGTGAACTGATCATTACCACCAAGTATCATCAAGTTTTGGTGAAAAAATGTTTGCTGAGATTTCAGCAAACTAGTAGTTTTTTGGACGCTTGGCAACCCCTTTCAAACGAAAGTGTTTTTCGCCAGTCTCTGCATGGGGTACTTCAAGAGGAAACAAACCATAGAGATAGAACTTAGAACTACTTCATTTGGTCAAGTTTCAAGGAGCTAGCACAAACCGTGTTTGATTTAGAATTCCAAACACATCTATCTATATAGCAGAAAACAGAGTGAAACCTAAAAATTCAAAATGTTACTGGAAACGAACGCTTGGACCTAGAAGAGTGAAAGTTGGGCAGCCAAGTGGGATTAGTGAACTGATCATTACCACCAAGTATCATCAAGTTTTGGTGAAAAAATGTTTGCTGAGATTTCAGCAAACTAGTAGTTTTTTGGACGCTTGGCAACCCCTTTCAAACGAAAGTGTTTTTCGCCAGTCTCTGCATGGGGTACTTCAAGAGGAAACAAACCATAGAGAGAGAACTTAGAACTACTTCATTTGGTCAAGTTTCAAGGAGCTAGCACAAACCGTGTTTGATTTAGAATTCCAAACACATCTCTCTATATAGCAGAAAACAGAGTGAAACCGAAAAATTCAAAGTGTTACTGGAAACGAACGCTTGAACCTAGAAGAGTGAAAGTTGGGCAGCCAAGTGGGATTAGTGAACTGATCATTACCACCAAGTATCATCAAGTTTTGGTGAAAAAATGTTTGCTGAGATTTCAGCAAACTAGTAGTTTTTTGGACGCTTGGCAACCCCTTTCAAACGAAAGTGTTTTTCGCCAGTCTCTGCATGGGGTACTTCAAGAGGAAACAAACCATAGAGATAGAACTTAGAACTACTTCATTTGGTCAAGTTTCAAGGAGCTAGCACAAACCGTGTTTGATTTAGAATTCCAAACACATCTATCTATATAGCAGAAAACAGAGTGAAACCTAAAAATTCAAAATGTTACTGGAAACGAACGCTTGAACCTAGAAGAGTGAAAGTTGGGCAGCCAAGTGGGATTAGTGAAATGATCATTACCACCAAGTATCATCAAGTTTTGGTGAAAAAATGTTTGCTGAGATTTCAGCAAACTAGTAGTTTTTTGGACGCTTGGCAACCCCTTTCAAACGAAAGTGTTTTTCGCCAGTCTCTGCATGGGGTACTTCAAGAGGAAACAAACCATAGAGATAGAACTTACAACTACTTCATTTGGTCAAGTTTCAAGGAGCTAGCACAAACCGTGTTTGATTCAGAGTTTCAAACACATCTATATATATAGCAGAAAACAGAGTGAAAACTAAAAATTCAAAGTGTTACTGGAAACGAACGCTTGAACCTAGAAGAGAGAAAGTTGGGCAGCCAAGTGGGATTAGTGAACTGATCATTACCACCAAGTATCATCAAGTTTTGGTGAAAAAATGTTTGCTGAGATTTCAGCAAACTGGTAGTTTTTTGGAATCTTGGCAACCCCTTTCAAACGAAAGTGTTTTTCGCCAGTCTCTGCATGGGGTACTTCAAGAGGAAACAAACCATAGAGATAGAACTTAGAACTACTACATTTGGTCAAGTTTCAAGGAGCTAGCACAAACAGTGTTTGATTTAGAATTCCAAACACAGCTATCTATGTAGCAGAAAACAGAGTGAAACCTAAAAATTCAAAATGTTACTGGAAACGAACGCTTGAACCTAGAAGAGTGAAAGTTGGGCAGCCAAGTGGGATTAGTGAACTGATCATTACCACCAAGTATCATCAAGTTTTGGTGAAAAAATGTTTGCTGAGATTTCAGCAAACTAGTAGTTTTTTGGAAGCTTGGCAACCCCTTTCAAACGAAAGTGTTTTTCGCCAGTCTCTGCATGGGGTACTTCAAGAGGAAACAAACCATAGAGATAGAACTTAGAACTACTTCATTTTGTCAAGTTTCACGCAGCTAGCACAAACCGTGTTTGATTCAGAGTTTCAAACACATCTATCTATATAGCAGAAAACAGAGTGAAACCTAAAAATTCAAAGTGTTACTGGAAACGAACGCTTGAACCTAGAAGAGAGAAAGCTGGGCAGCCAAGTGGGATTAGTGAACTGATCATTACCACCAAGTATCATCAAGTTTTGGTGAAAAAATGTTTGCTGAGATTTCAGCAAACTGGTAGTTTTTTGGACGCTTGGCAACCCCTTTCAAACGAAAGTGTTTTTCGCCAGTCTCTGCAAGGGGTACTTCAAGAGGAAACAAACCATAGAGATAGAACTTAGAACTACTTCATTTTGTCAAGTTTCACGCAGCTAGCACAAACCGTGTTTGATTCAGAGTTTCGAACACATCTATCTATATAGCAGAAAACAGAGTGAAACCTAAAAATTCAAAGTGTTACTGGAAACGAACGCTTGAACCTAGAAGAGTGAAAGTTGGGCAGCCAAGTGGGATTAGTGAACTGATCATTACCACCAAGTATCATCAAGTTTTGGTGAAAAAATGTTTGCTGAGATTTCAGCAAACTAGTAGTTTTTTGGACGCTTGGCAACCCCTTTCAAACGAAAGTGTTTTTCGCCAGTCTCTGCATGGGGTACTTCAAGAGGAAACAAACCATAGAGATAGAACTTAGAACTACTTCATTTGGTCAAGTTTCAAGGAGCTAGCACAAACCGTGTTTGATTTAGAATTCCAAACACATCTATCTATATAGCAGAAAACAGAGTGAAACCTAAAAATTCAAAATGTTACTGGAAACGAACGCTTGGACCTAGAAGAGTGAAAGTTGGGCAGCCAAGTGGGATTAGTGAACTGATCATTACCACCAAGTATCATCAAGTTTTGGTGAAAAAATGTTTGCTGAGATTTCAGCAAACTAGTAGTTTTTTGGACGCTTGGCAACCCCTTTCAAACGAAAGTGTTTTTCGCCAGTCTCTGCATGGGGTACTTCAAGAGGAAACAAACCATAGAGAGAGAACTTAGAACTACTTCATTTGGTCAAGTTTCAAGGAGCTAGCACAAACCGTGTTTGATTTAGAATTCCAAACACATCTCTCTATATAGCAGAAAACAGAGTGAAACCTAAAAATTCAAAGTGTTACTGGAAACGAACGCTTGAACCTAGAAGAGTGAAAGTTGGGCAGCCAAGTGGGATTAGTGAACTGATCATTACCACCAAGTATCATCAAGTTTTGGTGAAAAAATGTTTGCTGAGATTTCAGCAAACTAGTAGTTTTTTGGACGCTTGGCAACCCCTTTCAAACGAAAGTGTTTTTCGCCAGTCTCTGCATGGGGTACTTCAAGAGGAAACAAACCATAGAGATAGAACTTAGAACTACTTCAT
>NW_027511172.1:0-27680 GCF_048772815.1 Callospermophilus lateralis | reverse complement strand
AGCTTGGCACACCTTTGAAATGAAAGTGTCTTTCGGCATCTCTGCTTGGTGTAATTCAAGAGGAAACAAACCACAAAGACAGAACTTAGAACTACTTTATTTTGTCAAGATTCAAGGAGCTAGCAGAAACCGTGTTTTATTTAGACTTCTAACCACATCTATCTATATAGGAGGAAACAGAGTGAAACCTAAAAATTTGAAGTGTTACTGGAAACATACGCTTCAAGCAAGAAGAGTGAAAATGGGCAGCTAAGTGGACTTGGTGAACTGATCATTACAACAGAGAATCATCTAGATTGGGTGAAAAAATATTTGCAGAGATTTCAGAAATCCAGTGGTTTTTTGGAAGCTTGGAACACCTTTGAAATGAAAGTGTTTTTCAGCAGTCTCTGTTGGGGTACTTCAAGAGGAAAGAAACCATAGATATAGAACTTAGAACTACTTTATTTTGTCAAGTTTCAAGGAGCTAGCACAAACCGTGTTTGATTCAGAGTTCCAAACATATCTATCTATATGGGAGAAAACAGAGTGAAACGTAATAACTCAAACTGTTACTGGTAACGAACGGTTAATCTTAGAAGAGTGAATATTGGGCAGCTAAGTGGACTTAGTGAACTGATCATTACCACAAGAATCATCATGATCGGATGAAAAAATTTTTGCCGACTATTCAGAAACCATTAGTTTTTTGGAAGCTTGTCACACCTTTCCAATGAAAGTGTCTTACGCAGTCCCTGCTTGTTGCTACTTCAAGAGGAAACAAACCACAAAGACAGAAGATAGAACTACTTTATTTTGTCAAGTTTCAAGCATCTAGCACAAACCGTGTTTGATTTAGACTTCCAACCACATCTCTCTATATAGGAGAAAACAGAGTGAAACCTAAAAATTCGAAGTGTTACTGGAAACGAACCCTTCAAGCAAGAAGAGTGAAAATTGGGCAGCTAAGTGGACTTAGTGAACTGATCATTACCACAGAGAATCATCTAGATTGGGTGAAAAAATATTTGCCGAGATTTCAGAAATCCAGCAGTTTTTTGGAAACTTGGCAGACCTTTGAAATGAAAGTGTCTTTCGGCAGTCTCTGTTGGGGTACTTCAAGAGGAAACAAACCATAGAGATAGAACTTAGAACTTCTTTATTTTGTCAAGTTTCAAGGAGCTAGCACAAACCGTGTTTTATTCAGAGTTCCAAACACATCTATCTATATGGGAGAAAACATAGTGAAACGTAAAAACTCAAAGTGTTACTGGTAACGAACCCTTCATCATAGAAGAGTGAATATTGGGCAGCTAAGTGGACTTAGTGAACTGATCATTACCACAAGAATCATCAGGATCGGATGAAAAAATATTTCCGACTATTCAGAAAACCAGTAGTTTTTTGGAAGCTTGGCACACATTTCCAATGAAAGTGTCTTACGCAGTCTCTGCTTGTGGCTACTTCAAGAGGAAACAAACCATAGAGACAGAACTTAGAACTACTTTATTTTGTGAAGTTTCAAAAAGCTAGCACAAACCATGTTTGATTCAGAGTTCCAAACACATCTATCTATATGGGAGAAAACAGAGTGAAACGTAAAAACTCAAACTGTTACTGGTAACGAACGCTTCATACTAGAAGAGTGAATATTGGGCAGATAAGTGGACTTAGTGAACTGATCATTACCAGAAGAATCATCAGGATCGGATGAAAAAATATTTGCCGACTATTCAGAAAACCAGTAGATTTTTGGAAGCTTGGCACACCTTTCCAATGAAAGTGTCTTACGCAGTCTCTGCTTGTGGCTACTTCAAGAGGAAACAAACCATAGAGACAGAACTTAGAACTACTTTATTTTGTCAAGTTTCAAGGAGCTAGCACAAACCGTGTTTGATTCAGAGTTCCAAACACATCTACATATATGGGAGAAAACAGAGTGAAACGTAAAAACTCAAAGTGTCACTGCAAACGAATGCTTCACGCAAGAAGAATGAAAATTGGGCAGCTAAGTGGACTTACAGAATTGATCATTACCAGAGTGAATCATGAAGATTGGGTGAAAAAAATTTGCCGAGATTTCAGAAAACCAGTACTTTTTTGGAAGCTTGGCACACCTTTGAAATGAAAGTCTCTTTCGGCAGTCTCTGCTTGGGGTAATTCAAGAGGAAGCAAACCACAAACACAGAACGTAGAACTACTTTATTTTTTCAAGTTTCAAGGAGCTAGCACAAACCGTGTTTGATTTAGACTTCCAACCACATCTATCTATATAGGAGGAAACAGAGTGAAACCTAAAAATTCGAAGTGTTACTGGAACGAACGCTTCAAGCAAGAAGAGTGAAAATTGGGCAGCTAAGTGTACTTAGTGAACTGATCCTTACCACAGAGAATCATCTAGATTGGGTGAAAAAATATTTGCCGAGATTTCAGAAATCCAGCAGTGTTTTGAAAGCTTGGCACACATTTGAAATGAAATTGTCTTTCGCCAGTCTCTGCTGTGGGACTTCAAGAGGAAACAAACCATAGAGATAGAACTTAGAACTTCTTTATTTTGTCAAGTTTCAAGGAGCTATCACAAACCGTGTTTGATTCAGAGTTCCAAACACATCTATCTATATGGGAGAAAACAGAGTGAATCGTAAAAACTCAAACTGTTACTGGTAACGAACGCTTCATCCTAGAAGAGTGAATATTGGGCAGCTAAGTGGACTTAGTGAACTGATCATTACCACAAGAATCATCAGGATCGGATGAAAAAATATTTGCCGAGTATTCAGAAAACCAGTACTTTTTTGGAAGCTTGGCACACCTTTGAAATGAAAGTGTCTTTCAGCAGTCTCTGCTTGGGGTAATTCAAGAGAAAACAAACCACAAAGACAGAACGTAGAACTACTTTATTTTGTCAAGTTTCAAGGAGCTAGCACAAACCGTGTTTGATTTAGACTTTCAACCACATCTATCTATATATGAGGAAACAGAGTGAAACCTAAAAATTCGAAGTGTTACTGGAAACGAACGCTTCAAGCAAGAAGAGTGAAAATTGGGCAGCTAAGTGGACTTAGTGAACTGATCATTACCACAGAGAATCATCTAGATTGGGTGAAAATATTTGCCGAATTTTAGAAATCCAGCAGTTTCTTGGAAGCTTGGCACACCTTTGAAATGAAAGTGTCTTTAGGCAGTCTCTGTTGGGGTACTTCAAGAGGAAACAAACCATAGAGATAGAACTATGAACTACTTTATTTTGTCAAGTTTCAAGAAGCTAGCACAAACCGTGTTTGATTCAGAGTTCCAAACACATCTATCTATATGGGAGAAAACAGAGTGAAACGTAAAACTCAAAGTGTTACTGGTAACGAATGCTTCATCCTAGAAGAGTGAATATTGGGCAGCTAAGTGGACTTAGTGATCTGATCATTACCACAAGAATCATCAGGATCCGATGAAAAAATATTTGCCGACTATTCAGAAAACCAGTGGTTTTTTGGAAGCTTGGCACACCTTTCCAATGAAAGTGTCTTACGCAGTCTCTGCTAGTGGCTACTTCAAGAAAAAACAAACCGTAGAGACAAAACTTAGAACTACTTTATTTTGTGAAGTTTCAAAAAGCAAGTACAAACCGTGTTTGATTTAGAGTTCCAAACACATCTATCTATATAGGCGAAAACAGAGTGAAACCTAAAAATTCAAAGTGTCACTGGAAACGAACGCTTCAAGCAAGAAGAATGAAAATTGGGCAGCTAAGTGGAATTATTGAATTGATCATTACCACAGAGAATCATGAAGATTGGGTGAAAAGAAATTTGCCGAGATTTAAGAAAACCAGTACTTTTTTGGAAGCTTGGCACACCTTTGAAAGGAAAAAGTCTTTCGGCAGTCTATGCTTGGGATAATTCAAGCGGAAACAAACCACAAAGAAGAACTAAGAACTACTTTATTTTGTCAAGTTTCAAGGAGCTAGCACAAACCGTGTTTGATTTAGACTTCCAAACACATCTATCTATATAGGAGGAAACAGAGTGAAACCTAAAAATTCGAAGTGTTCCTGGAAACGAACGCTTCAAGCAAGAAGAGTTAAAATTGGGCAGCTAAGTGTACTTAGTGAACTGATCATTACCACAGAGAATCATCTTGGATTGATGAAAAAATATTTGCCGAGATTTCAGAAATCCAGCAGTTTTTTGGAAGCTTGGCACACCTTTGAAATGAAAGTGTCTTTCGGCAGTCTCTGTTGTGGTACTTCAAGAGGAAACAAACCATAGAGATAGAACTTAGAACTACTTTATTTTGTCAAGTTTCAAGGAGCTAGCATAAACCGTGTTTGATTCAGAGTTCCAAACACATCTATCTATATGGGAGAAAACAGTGAAACGTAAAAACTCAAACTGTTACTGGTAACGAACACTTCATCCTAAAAGAGTGAATATTGGGCAGCTAAGTGGACTTAGTGAACCGACCATTACCACAAGAATCATCAGGATCGGATGAAAAAATATTTGCCGACTATTCAGAAAACCAGTAGTTTTTTGCATGCTTGGCCCACCTTTACAATGAAAGTGTCTTTCGCAGTCTCTGCTTGTGGCTACTTCAAGAGGAAATAAACCATAGAGACAGAACTAAGAACTACTTTATTTTGTGAAGTTTCAAAAAGCTAGCAAAAAAAGTGTTTGATTTAGAGTTCCAAACACATCTATCTATATAGGAGAAAACAGCGTGAAACCTAGAAATTCAAAGTGTCACTGGAAACGAACTCTTCAAGCAAGAAGAATGAAAATTGGGCAGCTAAGTGGACTTATTGAATTGATCACTACCACAGAGAATTATGAAGATTGGGTGAAAAAAAATTTGCCGAGATTTCAGAAAACCAGTACTTTTTTGGAAGCTTGGCACACCTTTGAAATGAAAGTGTCTTTCGGCAGTCTCTGCTTGGGGTAATTCAAGAGGAAACAAACCACAAAGACAGAACTTAGAACTACTTTATTTTGTCAAGTTTCAAGGATCTAGCACAAACCGTGTTTGATTTAGACTTCCAACCACATCTATCTATATAGGAGTAAATAGAGTGAAACCTAAATATTCGAAATGTTACTGGAAACGAAAGCTTCAAGCAAGAAGAGTGAAAATTGGGCAGCTAAGTGGACTTGGTGAACTGATCATTACCACAGTGAATCATCTAGATTGGGTGAAAAAATATTTGCCGAGATGTCAGAAATCCAGCAGTTTTTTGGAAGCTTGGCACACCTTTGAAATGAAAGTGTCTTTCGGCAGTCTCTGTTGGGGTACTTCAAGAGGAAACAAACCATAGAGATAGAACTTAGATCTACTTTATTTTGTCAAGTTTCAAGGAGCTAGCACAAACCGTGTTTGATTCAGAGTTCCAAACACATCTGTCTATATGGGAGAAAACAGAGTGAAACCTAAAATCTCAAACTGTTACTGGTAATGAACGCTTCATCCTAGAAGAGTGAATTTTGGGCAGCTAGTGGACTTAGTGAACTGATCATTACCACAAGAATCATCAGGATCCGATGAAAAAATATTTGCCGACTATTCAGAAAACCATTAGTTTTTTGGAAGCTTGGCACACCTTTCCAATGAAAGTGTCTTAGGCAGTCTCTGCTTGTGGCTACTTCAAGAGGAAACAAACCATAGAGACAGAACTTAGAACTACTTTATTTTGTGAAGTTTCAAAAAGCTAGCACAAACCGTGTTTGATTTAGAGTTCCAAACACATCTATCTGTATAGGAGAAAACAGAGTGAAACCTAAAAATTCAAAGTGTCAGTGGAAACGAACGCTTCAAGCAAGAGCAGTGAAAATTGGACAGCTAAGCGGACTTAGTGAACTGATCATTACCACAGAGAATCATCTAGATTGGGTGAAAAAATATTTGCCGAGATTTCAGAAATCCAGCAGTTTTTTGGAAGCTTGGCACACCTTTGAAATGAAAGTGTCTTTCGGCAGTCTCTGTTGGGGTACTTCAAGAGGAAACAAACCATAGAGATAGAACTTAGAACTATATTATTTTGTCAAGTTTCAAGGAGCTAGCACAAACCGTGTTTGATTCAGAGTTCCAAACACATCTATCTATATGGGAGAAAACACAGTGAAACGTAAAAACTCAAAGTGTTACTGGTAATGAACGCTTCATCATAGAAGAGTGAATATTGGGCAGCTAAGTGGACTTTGTGAACTGATCATTACCACAAGAATCATCAGGATCGGATGAAAAAATATTTCCGACTCTTCAGAAAACCAGTAGTTTTTTGGAAGCTTGGCACACATTTCCAATGAAAGTGTCTTACGCAGTCTCTGCTTGTGGCTACTTCAAGAGGAAACAAACCATAGAGACAGAACTTAGAACTACTTTATTTTGTGAAGTTTCAAAAAGCTAGCACAAACCGTGTTTGATTTAGAGTTCCAAACACATCTATCTATCTTGGAGAAAACAGAGTGAAACCTAAAAATTCAAAGTGTCACTGGAAACGAACGCTTCAAGCAAGAGGAATGAAAATTGGGCAGCTAAGTGGACTTATTGAATTGATCATTACCACGGAGAATCATGAAGATTGGGTGAAAAAAAAATTTGCCGGGATTTCAGAAAACCAGTACTTTTTTGAAGCTTGGCACACCTTTGAAATGAAAGTGTCTTTCAGCAGTCTCTGCTTGGGGTAATTCAAGAGGAAACAAACCTCAAAGACAGAAATTAGAACTACTTTATTTTGTCAAGTTTCAAGGAGCTAGCACAAACCGTGTTTGATTTAGACTTCCAACCACATCTATCTATATAGGAGGAAACAGAGTGAAACCTAAAAATTCGAAGTGTTACTGGAAACGTACGCTTCAAGCAAGAAGAGTGAAAATTGGGCAGCTAAGTGGACTAAGTCTACTGATGATTACTACAGAGAATCATCTAGATTGGGTGAAAAAATATTTGCCGAGATGTCAGAAATCCAGCAGTTTTTTGGAAGCTTGGCACACCTTTGAAATGAAAGTGTCTTTCGGCAGTCTCTGTTGGGGTACTTCAAGAGGAAACAAACCATAGAGATAGAACTTAGAACTACTTTATTTTGTCAAGTTTCAAGGAGCTAGCACAAACCGTGTTTGATTCAGAGTTCCAAACACATCTGTCTATATGGGAGAAAACAGAGTGAAACCTAAAATCTCAAACTGTTACTGGTAATGAACGCTTCATCCTAGAAGAGTGAATTTTGGGCAGCTAGTGGACTTAGTGAACTGATCATTACCACAAGAATCATCAGGATCGGATGAAAAAATATTTGCCGACTATTCAGAAAACCATTAGTTTTTTGGAAGCTTGGCACACCTTTCCAATGAAAGTGTCTTAGGCAGTCTCTGCTTGTGGCTACTTCAAGAGGAAACAAACCATAGAGACAGAACTTAGAACTACTTTATTTTGTGAAGTTTCAAAAAGCTAGCACAAACCGTGTTTGATTTAGAGTTCCAAACACATCTATCTGTATAGGAGAAAACAGAGTGAAACCTAAAAATTCAAAGTGTCACTGGAAACGAACGCTTCAAGCAAGAGCAGTGAAAATTGGACAGCTAAGCGGACTTAGTGAACTGATCATTACCACAGAGAATCATCTAGATTGGGTGAAAAAATATTTGCCGAGATTTCAGAAATCCAGCAGTTTTTTGGAAGCTTGGCACACCTTTGAAATGAAAGTGTCTTTCAGCAGTCTCTGTTGGGGTACTTCAAGAGGAAACAAACCATAGAGATAGAACTTAGAACTATATTATTTTGTCAAGTTTCAAGGAGCTAGCACAAACCGTGTTTGATTCAGAGTTCCAGACACATCTATCTATATGGGAGAAAACACAGTGAAACGTAAAAACTCAAAGTGTTACTGGTAATGAACGCTTCATCATAGAAGAGTGAATATTGGGCAGCTAAGTGGACTTAGTGAACTGATCATTACCACAAGAATCATCAGGATCGGATGAAAAAATATTTCCGACTCTTCAGAAAACCAGTAGTTTTTTGGAAGCTTGGCACACATTTCCAATGAAAGTGTCTTACGCAGTCTCTGCTTGTGGCTACTTCAAGAGGAAACAAACCATAGAGACAGAACTTAGAACTACTTTATTTTGTGAAGTTTCAAAAAGCTAGCACAAACCGTGTTTGATTTAGAGTTCCAAACACATCTATCTATCTTGGAGAAAACAGAGTGAAACCTAAAAATTCAAAGTGTCACTGGAAACGAACGCTTCAAGCAAGAGGAATGAAAATTGGGCAGCTAAGTGGACTTATTGAATTGATCATTACCACGGAGAATCATGAAGATTGGGTGAAAAAAAAATTTGCCGGGATTTCAGAAAACCAGTACTTTTTTGAAGCTTGGCACACCTTTGAAATGAAAGTGTCTTACAGCAGTCTCTGCTTGGGGTAATTCAAGAGGAAACAAACCTCAAAGACAGAAATTAGAACTACTTTATTTTGTCAAGTTTCAAGGAGCTAGCACAAACCGTGTTTGATTTAGACTTCCAACCACATCTATCTATATAGGAGGAAACAGAGTGAAACCTAAAAATTCGAAGTGTTACTGGAAACGTACGCTTCAAGCAAGAAGAGTGAAAATTGGGCAGCTAAGTGGACTAAGTCTACTGATGATTACTACAGAGAATCATCTAGATTGGGTGAAAAAATATTTGCCGAGATGTCAGAAATCCAGCAGTTTTTTGGAAGCTTGGCACACCTTTGAAATGAAAGTGTCTTTCGGCAGTCTCTGTTGGGGTACTTCAAGAGGAAACAAACCATAGAGATAGAACTTAGAACTACTTTATTTTGTCAAGTTTCAAGGAGCTAGCACAAACCGTGTTTGATTCAGAGTTCCAAACACATCTGTCTATATGGGAGAAAACAGAGTGAAACCTAAAATCTCAAACTGTTACTGGTAATGAACGCTTCATCCTAGAAGAGTGAATTTTGGGCAGCTAGTGGACTTAGTGAACTGATCATTACCACAAGAATCATCAGGATCGGATGAAAAAATATTTGCCGACTATTCAGAAAACCATTAGTTTTTTGGAAGCTTGGCACACCTTTCCAATGAAAGTGTCTTAGGCAGTCTCTGCTTGTGGCTACTTCAAGAGGAAACAAACCATAGAGACAGAACTTAGAACTACTTTATTTTGTGAAGTTTCAAAAAGCTAGCACAAACCGTGTTTGATTTAGAGTTCCAAACACATCTATCTGTATAGGAGAAAACAGAGTGAAACCTAAAAATTCAAAGTGTCACTGGAAACGAACGCTTCAAGCAAGAGCAATGTAAATTGGACAGCTAAGCGGACTTAGTGAACTGATCATTACCACAGAGAATCATCTAGATTGGGTGAAAAAATATTTGCCGAGATTTCAGAAATCCAGCAGTTTTTTGGAAGCTTGGCACACCTTTGAAATGAAAGTGTCTTTCGGCAGTCTCTGTTGGGGTACTTCAAGAGGAAACAAACCATAGAGATAGAACTTAGAACTATATTATTTTGTCAAGTTTCAAGGAGCTAGCACAAACCGTGTTTGATTCAGAGTTCCAAACACATCTATCTATATGGGAGAAAACACAGTGAAAGGTAAAAACTCAAAGTGTTACTGGTAATGAACGCTTCATCATAGAAGAGTGAATATTGGGCAGCTAAGTGGACTTTGTGAACTGATCATTACCACAAGAATCATCAGGATCGGATGAAAAAATATTTCCGACTCTTCAGAAAACCAGTAGTTTTTTGGAAGCTTGGCACACATTTCCAATGAAAGTGTCTTACGCAGTCTCTGCTTGTGGCTACTTCAAGAGGAAACAAACCATAGAGACAGAACTTAGAACTACTTTATTTTGTGAAGTTTCAAAAAGCTAGCAAAACCGTGTTTGATTTAGAGTTCCAAACACATCTATCTATCTTGGAGAAAACAGAGTGAAACCTAAAAATTCAAAGTGTCACTGGAAACGAACGCTTCAAGCAAGAGGAATGAAAATTGGGCAGCTAAGTGGACTTATTGAATTGATCATTACCACGGAGAATCATGAAGATTGGGTGAAAAAAAAATTTGCCGGGATTTCAGAAAACCAGTACTTTTTTGAAGCTTGGCACACCTTTGAAATGAAAGTGTCTTTCAGCAGTCTCTGCTTGGGGTAATTCAAGAGGAAACAAACCTCAAAGACAGAAATTAGAACTACTTTATTTTGTCAAGTTTCAAGGAGCTAGCACAAACCGTGTTTGATTTAGACTTCCAACCACATCTATCTATATAGGAGGAAACAGAGTGAAACCTAAAAATTCGAAGTGTTACTGGAAACGTACGCTTCAAGCAAGAAGAGTGAAAATTGGGCAGCTAAGTGGACTAAGTCTACTGATGATTACTACAGAGAATCATCTAGATTGGGTGAAAAAATATTTGCCGAGATTTCAGAAATCCAGCAGTTTTTTGGAAACTTGGCACACCTTTGAAATGAAAGTGTCTTTCGGCAGTCTCTGTTGGGGTACTTCAAGAGGAAACAAACCATAGCGATAGAACGTAGAACTACTTTATTTTGTCAAGTTTCAAGGAGCTAGCACAAACCGTGTTTGATTCAGAGTTCCAAACACATCTATCTATATGGGAGAAAACAGAGTGAAACGTAAAAACTCAAACTGTCACTGGTAAGGAACGCTTCATCCTAGAAGAGTGAATATTGGGCAGCTAAGTGGACTTAGTGAACTGATCATTACCACAAGAATCATCAGGATCGGATGAAAAAATATTTGCCGACTATTCAGAAAACCAGTAGTTTTTTGGAAGCTTGGCACACCTTTCCAATGAGAGTGACATACGCAGTCTCTGCTTGTGGCTACTTCAAGAGGAAACAGCCATAGAGACAGAACTTAGAACTACTGTATTTTGTGAAGTTTCAAACAGCTAGCAAAAACCGTGTTTGATTTAGAGTTCCAAACACATCTATCTATATATGAGAAAACAGCGTGAAACCTAAAAATTCAAAGTGTCACTGGAAACGAACGCTACAAGCAAGAAGAATGAAAATTGGGCAGCTAAGTGGACTTATTGAATTGATCATTACCACAGAGAATCATGAAGATTGGGTGAAAAAAAATTTGCCGAGATTTCAGAAAACCAGTACTTTTTTGCAAGCTTGGCACACCTTTGAAATGAAAGTGTCTTTCGGCATCTCTGCTTGGTGTAATTCAAGAGGAAACAAACCACAAAGACAGAACTTAGAACTACTTTATTTAGTCAAGTTTCAAGGAGCTAGCAGAAACCGAGTTTTATTTAGACTTCTAACCACATCTATCTATATAGGAGGAAACAGAGTGAAACCTAAAAATTTGAAGTGTTACTGGAAACGTACGCTTCAAGCAAGAAGAGTGAAAATTGGGCAGCTAAGTGGACTTGGTGAACTGATCATTACAACAGAGAATCATCTAGATTGGGTGAAAAAATATTTGCAGAGATTTCAGAAATCCAGTGGTTTTTTGGAAGCTTGGAACACCTTTGAAATGAAAGTGTTTTTCAGCAGTCTCTGTTGGGGTACTTCAAGAGGAAAGAAACCATAGAGATAGAACTTAGAACTACTTTATTTTGTCAAGTTTCAAGGAGCTAGCACAAACCGTGTTTGATTCAGAGTTCCAAACATATCTATCTATATGGGAGAAAACAGAGTGAAACGTAATAACTCAAACTGTTACTGGTAACGAACGGTTAATCTTAGAAGAGTGAATATTGGGCAGCTAAGTGGACTTAGTGAACTGATCATTACCACAAGAATCATCATGATCGGATGAAAAAATTTTTGCCGACTATTCAGAAACCATTAGTTTTTTGGAAGCTTGTCACACCTTTCCAATGAAAGTGTCTTACACAGTCTCTGCTTGTGGCTACTTCAAAAGGAAACAAACCATAGAGATAGAACTTAGAACTACTTTATTTGGTCAAGTTTCAAGGAGCAAGCACAAACCTTGTTTGATTCAGAGTTCCAAACACATCTGTCTATATGGTAGAAAACAGAGTGAAATGTAAAAACTCAAACTGTTCCTGGTAATGAGCGCTTCATCCTAGAAGAGTGAATATTGGGCAGCTAAGTGGACTTAGTGAACTGATCATTACCACAAGAATCATCAGGATCGGATGAAAAAATATTTGCCGAATATTCAGAAAACCAGTAGTTTTTTGGAAGCTTAGCACACCTTTCCAATGAAAGTGTCTTACGCAGTCTCTGATTGTGGCTACTTCAAGAGGAAACAAACCATACAGACCGAACTGAGAACTACTTTATTTTGTGAAGTTTCAAAAAGCTAGCACAAACCGTGTTTGATTTAGAGTACCAAACACATCTATCTATATAGGAGAAAACCGAGTGAAAACTGAAAAATCAAAGTGTCACTGGAAACGAACGCTTCAAGCAGGAAGAAAGAAAATTGGGCAGCTAAGTGGACTTATTGAACTGATCATTACCACAAAAAATCATGAAGATTGGGTGAAAAAAATTTTGCCGAGATTTCAGAAAACCAGTATTTTTTTGGAACCTTGGCACACCTTTGAAATGAAAGTGTCTTTCGGAAGTCTCTACTTGAGATAATTCAAGAGGAAACAAACCACAAAGAAAGAACATAGAACTACTTTATTTTGTCATGTTTCAAGGAGCTAGCACAAACTGTGCTTGATTTAGACTTCCAAACACATCTATCTATAAAGGAGAAAACATAGTGAAACCTAAAAATTCAAAGTGTCACTGGAAACGAACGCTTCAAGCAAGAAGAATTAAAATTGGGCAGCTAAGTGGACGTATTGAATTGATCATTACCACAGAGAATCATGAAGATTGGGAGAAAAAATATTTTTCGAGATTTCAGAAAACCAGTACTTTTTTGGAAGCTTGGCACACCTTTGAAATGAAAGTGAATTTCAGCATTCTCTGCTTGGGGTACTTCAAGAGGAAACAAACCACAAAGACAGTACTTAGAACTACTTTATTTTGTCAAGTTTCAAGGAGCTAGCAAAAACCGTGTTTGATTTAGACTTCCAACCACATCAATCTATATAGGAGGAAATAGAGTGAAACCTAAAAATTTGAAGTGTTACTGGAAACGAACGCTTCAAGCAAGAAGAGTGAAAATTGGGCAGCTAAGTGGACTTAGTGAACTGATCATTACCACAGAGAATCATCTAGATTGGGTGAAAAAATATTTGCCGAGATTTGAGAAATCCAGCAGTTTTTTGGAAGCTTGGCACACCTTTGAAATGAAAGTGTCTTTCGGCAGTCTCTGTTGGGGTACTTCAAGAGGAAACAAACCATAGAGAGAGAACTTAGAACTACTTTATTTTGTCATGTTTCAAGGAGCTAGCACAAACCGTGTTTGATTCAGAGTTCCAAACACATCTATCTATATGGGAGAAAACAGAGTGAAACGTAAAAACTCAAACTGTTACTGGTAACGAAAGCTTCCTCCTAGAAGGGTGAATATTGGGCAGCTAAGTGGACTTAGTGAACTAATCATTACCACCAGAATCATCAGGATCGGATAAAAAATATTTGCCGACTATTCAGAAAACCAGTAGTTTTTTGGAATCTTGGCACACCTTTCCAATGAAAGTGTCTTACGCAGTCTCTGCTTGTGGCTACTTCAAGAGGAAACAAACCATAGAGACAGAACTTAGAACTACTTTATTTTGTGAAGTTTCAAAAAGCTAGCACAAACCGCGTTTGATTTAGAGTTCCAAACACATCTATATATATAGGAGAAAACAGAGTGAAACCTAAAAATTCAAAGTGTCACTGGAAACGAACGCTTCAAGCAAGAAGAATGAAAATTGGGCAGCTAAGTGGACTTATTGAATTGATCATTACCACAGAGAATCATGAAGATTGGGTGAAAAAAATTTGCCGAGATTTCAGAACACCAGTACTTTTTTGGAAGCTTGGCACACCTTTGAAATGAAAGTGTCTTTCGGCAGTCTCTGCTTGGGGTAATTCAAGAGGAAACAAACCACAAAGAGAGAACTTAGAACTACTTTATTTTGTCAAGTTTCAAGGAGCTAGCACAAACCGAGTTTGATTTAGACTTCCAAACACATCTATCTTTATAGGAGGAAATAGAGTGAAACCTAAAAATTCGAAGTGTTACTGGAAACGAACGCTTCAAGCAAGAAGAGTGAAAATTGGGCAGCTAAGTGGACTTAGTGAACTGATCATTACCACAGAGAATCATCTAGATTGGGTGAAAAAATATTTGCCGAGATTTCAGAAATCCAGCAGTTTTTTGGAAGCTTTCACACCTTTGAAATGAAAGTGTCTTTCGGCAGTCTCTGTTGGGGTACTTCAAGAGGAAACAAACCATAGAAATAGAACTTAGAACTACTTTATTATGTCAATGTTCTAGGAGCTAGCACAAACCGTGTTTGATTCAGAGTTCCAAACACATCTATCTGTATGGGAGAAAACAGAGTGAAACGTAAAAACTCAAACTGTCACTGGAAACGAACGCTTCATCCTAGAAGAGTGAATATTGTACAGCTAAGTGGACTTAGTGAACTGATCATTACCACAAGAATCATCAGGATCGGATGAAAAAATATTTGCCGACTACTCAGAAAACCAGTAGTTTTTTGGAAGCTTGGAACACCTTTCCAATGAAAGTGTCTTACGCAGTCTCTGCTTGTGGTTACTTCAAGAGGAAACAAACCATAGAGACCGAACTTAGAACTACTTTATTTTGTGAAGTTTCAAAAAGCTAGCACAATCCGTGTTTGATTTCTAGTTCCAAAAACATCTATCTATATAGGAGAAAACAGAGTGAAACCTAAAAATTCAAAGTGTCACTGGAAACGAACGCTTCAAGCAAGAAGAATGAAAATTGGGCAGCTAAGTGGACTTATTGAATTGGTCATTACCACAGAGAATCATGAAAATTGGGTGAAAAAAATTTGCCGAGATTTCAGAAAACCAGTACTTTTTTGGAAGCTTGGCACACCTTTGAAATGAAAGTGTCTTTCGGCAATCTCTGCTTGGGGTAATTCAAGAGGAAACAAACCACAAAGACAGAACTTAGAACTACTTTATTTTGTCAAGTTTCAAGGAGCTAGCACAAACCGTGTTTGATTTAGACTTCCAACCACATCTATCTATATAGGAGGAAACAGAGTGAAACCTAAAAATTCGAAGTGTTACTGGAAACGAACCCTTCAAGCAAGAAGATTGAAAATTGGGCAGCTCAGTGGACTTAGTGAAGTGATCATTACCACAGAGAATCATCTAGATTGGGTGAAAAAATATTTGCCGAGATTTCAGAAATCCAGCAGTTTTTTGGAAGCTTGGCACACCTTTGAAATGAAAGTGTCTTATGCAGTCTCTGCTTGTGGCTACTTCAAGAGGAAACAAACCATAGAGGCAGAACTTAGAACTACTTTATTTTGGGAAGTTTCAAAAAGCTAGCACAAACCGTGTTTGATTTAGAGTTCCAAACACATCTATCTATATAGGAGAAAACAGTGTGAAACCTAAAAATTCAAAGTGTCACTGGAAACGAACGCTTCAAGCAAGAAGAATGAAAATTTTGCAGCTAAGTGGACTTATTAAATTGATCATTACCACAGAGAATCATGAAGATTGGGTGAAAAAAAATTTGCCGAGATTTCAGAACACCAGTACTTTTTTGGAAGCTTGGCACACCTTTGAAATGAAAGTGTCTTTCGGCAGTCTCTGCTTTGGGTAATTCAAGAGGAAACAAACCACAAAGACAGAAATTAGAACTACTTTATTTTGTCAAGTTTCAAGGAGCTAGCACAAACCGTGTTTGATTTAGACTTCCAAACACATCTATCTATATAAGAAGAAATAGAGTGAAACCTAAAAATTCGAAGTGTTACTGGAAACGAACGCTTCAAGCAAGAAGAGTGAAAATTGGGCAGCTAAGTGGACTTAGTGAACTGATCATTACAACAGAGAATCATCTAGATTGGGTGAAAAAATATTTGCCGAGATTTCAGAAATCCAGCAGTTTTTTAGAAGCTTGGCACACCTTTGAAATGAAAGTGTCTTACGCAGTCTCTGCTTGTGGCTACTTCAAGAGGAAACAAACCATAGAGATAGAACTTAGAACTACTTTATTTTATCAAGTTTCAAGGAGCTAGCACAAACCTTGTTTGATTCAGAGTTCCAAACACATCTATCTATATAGGAGAAAAAAGAGTGAAACCTAAAAATTCAAAGTGTCACTGGAAACGAACGCTTCAAGCAAGAAGAATGAAAATTGGACAGCTAAGTGGACTTATTGAATTGTTCATTACCAGAGAGAATCATGAAGATTGTGTGAAAAAAAATTTGCCGAGATTTCAGAAAACCAGTACTTTTTTGGAAGCTTGGCACACCTTTGAAATGAATGTGTCTTTCGGCAGTCTCTGTTGGGGTACTTCAAGAGGAAACAAACCATAGAGATAGAACTTAGAACTACTTTATTTTGTCAAGTTTCAAGGAGCTAGCAAAAACCGTGTTTGATTCAGAGTTCCAAACACATCTGTCTATATGGGAGAAAACAGAGTGAAACGTAAAATCTCAAACTGTTACTGGTAACGAAAGCTTCATCCTAGAAGAGTGTATATTGGGCAGCTAGTGGACTTAGTGAACTGATCATTACCAAAAGAATCATCAGGATCTGATGAAAAAATATTTCCGACTATTCAGAAACCAGTAGTTTTTTGGAAGCTTGGCACACCTTTTCAATGAAAGTGTCTTACACAGTCTCTGCTTGTGGCTACTTCAAAAGGAAACAAACCATAGAGATAGAACTTAGAACTACTTTATTTGGTCAAGTTTCAAGGAGCAAGCACAAACCTTGTTTGATTCAGAGTTCCAAACACATCTGTCTATATGGTAGAAAACAGAGTGAAATGTAAAAACTCAAACTGTTACTGGTAATGAGCGCTTCATCCTAGAAGAGTGAATATTGGGCAGCTAAGTGGACTTAGTGAACTGATCATTACCACAAGAATCATCAGGATCGGATGAAAAAATATTTGCCGAATATTCAGAAAACCAGTAGTTTTTTGGAAGCTTAGCACACCTTTCCAATGAAAGTGTCTTACGCAGTCTCTGCTTGTGGCTACTTCAAGAGGAAACAAACCATACAGACCGAACTGAGAACTACTTTATTTTGTGAAGTTTCAAAAAGCTAGCACAAACCGTGTTTGATTTAGAGTACCAAACACATCTATCTATATAGGAGAAAACCGAGTGAAAACTGAAAAATCAAAGTGTCACTGGAAACGAACGCTTCAAGCAGGAAGAAAGAAAATTGGGCAGCTAAGTGGACTTATTGAACTGATCATTACCACAAAAAATCATGAAGATTGGGTGAAAAAAATTTTGCCGAGATTTCAGAAAACCAGTATTTTTTTGGAACCTTGGCACACCTTTGAAATGAAAGTGTCTTTCGGAAGTCTCTGCTTGAGATAATTCAAGAGGAAACCAACCACAAAGAAAGAATATAGAACTACTTTATTTTGTCAAGTTTCAAGGAGCTAGCACAAACTGTGCTTGATTTAGACTTCCAAACACATCTATCTATATAGGAGAAAACATAGTGAAACCTAAAAATTCAAAGTGTCACTGGAAACGAACGCTTCAAGCAAGAAGAATTAAAATTGGGCAGCTAAGTGGACGTATTGAATTGATCATTACCACAGAGAATCATGAAGATTGGGTGAAAAAAAATTTTTCGAGACTTCAGAAAACCAGTACATTTTTGGAAGCTTGGCACACCTTTGAAATGAAAGTGAATTTCAGCATTCTCTGCTTGGGGTACTTCAAGAGGAAACAAACCACAAAGACAGTACTTAGAACTACTTTATTTTGTCAAGTTTCAAGGAGCTAGCAAAAACCGTGTTTGATTTAGACTTCCAACCACATCAATCTATATAGGAGGAAATAGAGTGAAACCTAAAAATTTGAAGTGTTACTGGAAACGAACGCTTCAAGCAAGAAGAGTGAAATTTGGGCAGCTAAGTGGACTTAGTGAACTGATCATTACCACAGAGAATCATCTAGATTGGGTGAAAAAATATTTGCCGAGATTTGAGAAATCCAGCAGTTTTTTGGAAGCTTGGCACACCTTTGAAATGATAGTGTCTTTCGGCAGTCTCTGCTGGGGTACTTCAAGAGGAAACAAACCTTAGAGAGAGAACTTAGAACTACTTTATTTGGTCAAGTTTCAAGGAGCTAGCACAAACCGTGTTTGATTCAGAGTTCCAAACACATCTATCTCTTTGGGAGAAAAAAGAGTGAAACGTAAAACTCAAACTGTTACAGGTAACGAACGCTTCATCCTAGAAGAGTGAATATTGGGCAGCTAAGTGGACTTAGTGAACTGATCATTACCACAAGAATCATCAGGATCTGATGAAAAAATATTTGCCGACTATTCAGAAAACCATTAGTATTTTGGAAGCTTGGCACACCTTTCCAATGAAATTGTCTACGCAGTCTCTGCTTGTTGGTACTTCAAGAGGAAACAAACCACATGACAGAACTTAGAACTACTTCATTTTGTCAAGTTTCAAGGATCTAGCACAAACCGTGTTTGATTTAGACTTCCAACCACATCTATCTATATAGGAGGAAACAGAGTGAAACCTAAAAATTCGAAGTGTTACTGGAAACGAACGCTTCAAGCAAGAAGAGTGAAAATTGGGCAGGTAAGGGGACTTAGTGAACTGATAATTACCACAAGAATCATCAGGATCTGATGAAAAATATTTCCGACTATTCAGAAACCAGTAGTTTTTTGGAAGCTTGGCACACCTTTTCAATGAAAGTGTCTTACACAGTCTCTGCTTGTGGCTACTTCAAAAGGAAACAAACCATAGAGATAGAACTTAGAACTACTTTATTTGGTCAAGTTTCAAGGAGCAAGCACAAACCTTGTTTGATTAAGAGTTCCAAACACATCTGTCTATATGGTAGAAATCAGAGTGAAATGTAAAAACTCAAACTGTTACTGGTAACGAGCGCTTCATTTTAGAAGAGTGAATATTGGGCAGCTAAGTGGACTTAGTGAACTGATCATTACCACAAGAATCATCAGGATCGGATGAAAAAATATTTGCCGAATATTCAGAAAACCAGTAGTTTTTTGGAAGCTTAGCACACCATTCCAATGAAAGTGTCTTACGCAGTCTCTGCTTGTGGCTACTTCAAGAGGAAACAAACCATACAGACAGAACTGAGAACTACTTTATTTTGTGAAGTTTCAAAAAGCTAGCACAAACCGTGTTTGATTTAGAGTACCAAACACATCTATCGATATAGGAGAAAACCGAGTGAAAACTGAAAAATCAAAGTGTCACTGGAAACGAACGCTTCAAGCAGGAAGAAAGAAAATTGGGCAGCTAAGTGGACTTATTGTATTGATCATTACCACAAAAAATTATGAAGATTGGGTGAGAAAAATTTTGCCGAGATTTCAGAAAACCAGTATTTTTTTGGAACCTTGGCACACCTTTGAAATGAAAGTGTCTTTCGGAAGTCTCTGCTTGAGGTAATTCAAGAGGAAACAAACCACAAAGATAGAACATAGAACTACTTTATTTTGTAAAGTTTCAAGGAGCTAGCACAAACTGTGCTTGATTTAGACTTCCAACCACATCTATCTATATAGGAGGAAATAGAGTGAAACCTAAAAATTCGAAGTGTTACTGGAAACGATCGCTTCAAGCAAGAAGAGTGTAAATTGGGCAGCTAAGTGGACTTGGTGAACTGATCATTACCACAGAGAATCATCTAGATTGGGTGAAAAAATATTTGCCGAGATTTCAGAAATCCAGCAGTTTTTTGGAAGCTTGGTACACCTTTGAAATGAAAGTGTCTTACGCAGTCTCTGCTTGTTGCTACTTCAAGGGGAAACAAACCATAGAGACACAACTTAGAACTACTTTATTTTGTGAAGTTTCAAAGCTAGCACAAACCGTGTTTGTTTTAGAGTTCCAAACACATCTATCTATATAGGAGAAAACATAGTGAAACCTAAAAATTCAAAGTGTCACTGGAAACGAACGCTTCAAGCAAGAAGAATTAAAATTGGGCAGCTAAGTGGACGTATTGAATTGATCATTACCACAGAGAATCATGAAGATTGGGTGAAAAAAAAATTTCCGAGATTTCAGAAAACCAGTACTTTTTTGGAAGCTTGGCACACCTTTGAAATGAAAGTGAATTTCAGCAATCTCTGCTTGGGGTACTTCAAGAGGAAACAAACCACAAAGACAGTACTTAGAACTACTTTATTTTGTCAAGTTTCAAGGAGCTAGCAAAAACCGTGTTTGATTTAGACTTCCAACCACATCAATCTATATAGGAGGAAATAGAGTGAAACCTAAAAATTTGAAGTGTTACTGGAAACGAACGCTTCAAGCAAGAAGAGTGAAAATTGGGCAGCTAAGTGGAGTTAGTGAACTGATCATTACCACAGAGAATCATCTAGATTGGGTGAAAAAATATTTGCCGAGATTTGAGAAATCCAGCAGTTTTTTGGAAGCTTGGCACACCTTTGAAATGAAAGTGTCTTTCGGCAGTCTCTGTTAGGGTACTTCAAGAGGAAACAAACCATAGAGAGAGAACTTAGAACTACTTTATTTTGTCAAGTTACAAGGAGCTAGCACAAACCGTGTTTGATTCAGAGTTCCAAACACATCTATCTATATGGGAGAAAACAGAGTGAAACGTAAAAACTCCAACTGTTACTGGTAATGAACGCTTCATCCTAGAAGAGTGAATATTGTGCAGCTAAGTGGACTTAGTGAACTGATCATTACCACAAGAATCATCAGGATCGGATGAAAAAATATTTGCCGACTACTCAGAAAACCAGTAGTTTTTTGGAAGCTTGGAACACCTTTCCAATGAAAGTGTCTTATGCAGTCTCTGCTTGTGGTTACTTCAAGCGGAAACAAACCATAGAGACCGAACTTAGAACTACTTTATTTTGTGAAGTTTCAAAAAGCTAGCACAATCCGTGTTTGATTTATAGTTCCAACAACATCTATCTATATAGGAGAAAACAGAGTGAAACCTAAAAATTCAAAGTGTCACTGGAAACGAACGCTTCAAGCAAGAAGAATGAAAATTGGGCAGCTAAGTGGACTTATTGAATTGGTCATTACCACAGAGAATCATGAAAATTGGGTGAAAAAAAATTGCCGAGATTTCAGAAAACCAGTACTTTTTTGGAAGCTTGGCACACCTTTGAAATGAAAGTGTCTTTCGGCAGTCTCTGCTTGGGGTAATTCAAGAGGAAACAAACCACAAAGACAGAACTTAGAACTACATTATTTTGTCAAGTTTCAAGGAGCTAGCACAAACCGTGTTTGATTTAGACTTCCAACCACATCTATCTATATAGGAGGAAATAGAGTGAAACCTAAAAATTCGAAGTGTTACTGGAAACGAACCCTTCAAGCAAGAAGATTGAAAATTGGGCAGGTCAGTGGACTTAGTGAAGTGATCATTACCACAGAGAATCATCTAGATTGGGTGAAAAAATATTTGCCGAGATTTCAGAAATCCAGCAGTTTTTTGGAAGCTTGGCACACCTTTGAAATGAAAGTGTCTTATGCAGTCTCTGCTTGTGGCTACTTCAAGAGGAAACAAACCATAGAGGCAGAACTTAGAACTACTTTATTTTGGGAAGTTTCAAAAACCTAGCACAAACCGTGTTTGATTTAGAGTTCCAAACACATCTATCTATATAGGAGAAAACAGTGTGAAACCTAAAAATTCAAAGTGTCACTGGAAACGAACACTTCAAGCAAGAAGAATGAAAATTTTGCAGCTAAGTGGACTTACTAAATTGATCATTACCACAGAGAATCATGAAGATTGGGTGAAAAAAAATTTGCCGAGATTTCAGAACACCAGTACTTTTTTGGAAGCTTGGCACACCTTTGAAATGAAAGTGTCTTTCGGCAGTCTCTGCTTTGGGTAATTCAAGAGGAAACAAACCACAAAGACAGAAATTAGAACTACTTTATTTTGTCAAGTTTCAAGGAGCTAGCACAAACCGTGTTTGATTTAGACTTCCAAACACATCTATCTATATAAGAAGAAATAGAGTGAAACCTAAAAATTCGAAGTGTTACTGGAAACGAACGCTTCAAGCAAGAAGAGTGAAAATTGGGCAGCTAAGTGGACTTAGTGAACTGATCATTACCACAGAGAATCATCTAGATTGGGTGAAAAAATATTTGCCGAGATTTCAGAAATCCAGCAGTTTTTTAGAAGCTTGGCACACCTTTGAAATGAAAGTGTCTTACGCAGTCTCTGCTTGTGGCTACTTCAAGAGGAAACAAACCATAGAGATAGAACTTAGAACTACTTTATTTTATCAAGTTTCAAGGAGCTAGCACAAACCTTGTTTGATTCAGAGTTCCAAACACATCTATCTATATAGGAGAAAACAGAGTGAAACCTAAAAATTCAAAGTGTCACTGGAAACGAACGCTTCAAGCAAGAAGAATGAAAATTGGGCAGCTAAGTGGACTTATTGAATTGTTCATTACCAGAGAGAATCATGAAGATTGTGTGAAAAAAAATTTGCCGAGATTTCAGAAAACCAGTACTTTTTTGGAAGCTTGGCACACCTTTGAAATGAATGTGTCTTTCGGCAGTCTCTGTTGGGGTACTTCAAGAGGAAACAAACCATAGAGATAGAACTTAGAACTACTTTATTTTGTCAAGTTTCAAGGAGCTAGCAAAAACCGTGTTTGATTCAGAGTTCCAAACACATCTGTCTATATGGGAGAAAACAGAGTGAAACGTAAAATCTCAAACTGTTACTGGTAACGAACGCTTCATCCTAGAAGAGTGAATATTGGGCAGCTAGTGGACTTAGTGAACTGATCATTACCACAAGAATCATCAGGATCGGATGAAAAAATATTTGCCGACTATTCAGAAAAACATTAGTTTTTTGGAAGCTTGGCACACCTTTCCAATGAAAGTGTCTTATGCAGTCTCTGCTTGTGGCTACTTCAAGAGGAAACAAACCATAGAGACAGAACGTAGAACTACTTTATTTTGTGAAGTTTCAAAAAGCTAGCACAAACCGTGTTTGATTTAGAGTTCCAAACACATCTATCTATATAGGAGAAAACAGAGTGAAACCTAAAAATTCAAAGTGTCACTGGAAACGAACGCTTCAAGCAAGAAGAATGAAAATTGGGCAGCTAAGTGGACTTATTGAATTGGTCATTACCACAGAGAATCATGAAGATTGGATTAAAAAATATTGCCGAGATTTCAGAAAACCAGTACTTTTTTGGAAGCTTGGTACACCTTTGAAATGAAAGTGTCTTTCGGCAGTCTCTGCTTGGGGTAATACAAGAGGAAACAAACCACAAATACAGAACGTAGAACTACTTTATTTTGTCAAGTTTCAAGGAGCTAGCACAAACCTTGTTTGATTTAGACTTCCAACCACATCTATCTGTATAGGAGGAAACAGAGTGAAACCTAAAAATTCGAAGTGTTACTGGAACGAACGCTTCAAGCAAGAAGAGTGAAAATTGGGCAGCTACGTGGACTTAGTGAACTGATCATTACCACAGAGAATCATCTAGATTGGGTGAAAAAATATTTGCCGAGATTTCAGAAATCCAGCTGATTTTGGAAGCTTGGCACACCTTTGAAATGATAGTGTCTTTCGGCAGTCTCTGCTGGGGTACTTCAAGAGGAAACAAACCTTAGAGAGAGAACTTAGAACTACTTTATTTGGTCAAGTTTCAAGGAGCTAGCACAAACCGTGTTTGATTCAGAGTTCCAAACACATCTATCTCTTTGGGAGAAAAAAGAGTGAAACGTAAAACTCAAACTGTTACAGGTAACGAACGCTTCATCCTAGAAGAGTGAATATTGGGCAGCTAAGTGGACTTAGTGAACTGATCATTACCACAAGAATCATCAGGATCTGATGAAAAAATATTTGCCGACTATTCAGAAAACCATTAGTATTTTGGAAGCTTGGCACACCTTTCCAATGAAAGTGTCTACGCAGTCTCTGCTTGTTGGTACTTCAAGAGGAAACAAACCACAAAGACAGAACTTAGAACTACTTCATTTTGTCAAGTTTCAAGGATCTAGCACAAACCGTGTTTGATTTAGACTTCCAACCACATCTATCTATATAGGAGGAAACAGAGTGAAACCTAAAAATTCGAAGTGTTACTGGAAACGAACGCTTCAAGCAAGAAGAGTGAAAATTGGGCAGGTAAGGGGACTTAGTGAACTGATAATTACCACAAGAATCATCAGGATCTGATGAAAAAATATTTCCGACTATTCAGAAACCAGTAGTTTTTTGGAAGCTTGGCACACCTTTTCAATGAAAGTGTCTTACACAGTCTCTGCTTGTGGCTACTTCAAAAGGAAACAAACCATAGAGATAGAACTTAGAACTACTTTATTTGGTCAAGTTTCAAGGAGCAAGCACAAACCTTGTTTGATTCAGAGTTCCAAACACATCTGTCTATATGGGAGAAAACAGAGTGAAATGTAAAAACTCTAACTGTTACTGGTAACGAGCGCTTCATCCTAGAAGAGTGAATATTGGGCAGCTAAGTGGACTTAGTGAACTGATCATTACCACAAGAATCATCAGGATCGGATGAAAAAATATTTGCCGAATATTCAGAAAACCAGTAGTTTTTTGGAAGCTTAGCACACCATTCCAATGAAAGTGTCTTACGCAGTCTCTGCTTGTGGCTACTTCAAGAGGAAACAAACCATACAGACAGAACTGAGAACTACTTTATTTTGTGAAGTTTCAAAAAGCTAGCACTAACCGTGTTTGATTTAGAGTACCAAACACATCTATCTATATAGGAGAAAACCGAGTGAAAACTGAAAAATCAAAGTGTCACTGGAAACGAACGCTTCAAGCAGGAAGAAAGAAAATTGGGCAGCTAAGTGGACTTATTGTATTGATCATTACCACAAAAAATTATGAAGATTGGGTGAAAAAAATTTTGCCGAGATTTCAGAAAACCAGTATTTTTTTGGAACCTTGGCACACCTTTGAAATGAAAGTGTCTTTCGGAAGTCTCTGCTTGAGGTAATTCAAGAGGAAACAAACCACAAAGATAGAACATAGAACTACTTTATTTTGTAAAGTTTCAAGGAGCTAGCACAAACTGTGCTTGATTTAGACTTCCAACCACATCTATCTATATAGGAGGAAATAGAGTGAAACCTAAAAATTCGAAGTGTTACTGGAAACGATCGCTTCAAGCAAGAAGAGTGTAAATTGGGCAGCTAAGTGGACTTGGTGAACTGATCATTACCACAGAGAATCATCTAGATTGGGTGAAAAAATATTTGCCGAGATTTCAGAAATCCAGCAGTTTTTTAGAAGCTTGGCACACCTTTGAAATGAAAGTGTCTTACGCAGTCTCTGCTTGTGGCTACTTCAAGAGGAAACAAACCATAGAGATAGAACTTAGAACTACTTTATTTTATCAAGTTTCAAGGAGCTAGCACAAACCTTGTTTGATTCAGAGTTCCAAACACATCTATCTATATAGGAGAAAACAGAGTGAAACCTAAAAATTCAAAGTGTCACTGGAAACGAACGCTTCAAGCAAGAAGAATGAAAATTGGGCAGCTAAGTGGACTTATTGAATTGTTCATTACCAGAGAGAATCATGAAGATTGTGTGAAAAAAAATTTGCCGAGATTTCAGAAAACCAGTACTTTTTTGGAAGCTTGGCACACCTTTGAAATGAATGTGTCTTTCGGCAGTCTCTGTTGGGGTACTTCAAGAGGAAACAAACCATAGAGATAGAACTTAGAACTACTTTATTTTGTCAAGTTTCAAGGAGCTAGCAAAAACCGTGTTTGATTCAGAGTTCCAAACACATCTGTCTATATGGGAGAAAACAGAGTGAAACGTAAAATCTCAAACTGTTACTGGTAACGAACGCTTCATCCTAGAAGAGTGAATATTGGGCAGCTAGTGGACTTAGTGAACTGATCATTACCACAAGAATCATCAGGATCGGATGAAAAAATATTTGCCGACTATTCAGAAAAACATTAGTTTTTTGGAAGCTTGGCACACCTTTCCAATGAAAGTGTCTTATGCAGTCTCTGCTTGTGGCTACTTCAAGAGGAAACAAACCATAGAGACAGAACGTAGAACTACTTTATTTTGTGAAGTTTCAAAAAGCTAGCACAAACCGTGTTTGATTTAGAGTTCCAAACACATCTATCTATATAGGAGAAAACAGAGTGAAACCTAAAAATTCAAAGTGTCACTGGAAACGAATGCTTCAAGCAAGAAGAATGAAAATTGGGCAGCTAAGTGGACTTATTGAATTGGTCATTACCACAGAGAATCATGAAGATTGGATTAAAAAATATTGGCGAGATTTCAGAAAACCAGTACTTTTTTGGAAGCTTGGTACACCTTTGAAATGAAAGTATCTTTCGGCAGTCTCTGCTTGGGGTAATACAAGAGGAAACAAACCACAAATACAGAACGTAGAACTACTTTATTTTGTCAAGTTTCAAGGAGCTAGCACAAACCTTGTTTGATTTAGACTTCCAACCACATCTATCTGTATAGGAGGAAACAGAGTGAAACCTAAAAATTCGAAGTGTTACTGGAACGAACGCTTCAAGCAAGAAGAGTGAAAATTGGGCAGCTACGTGGACTTAGTGAACTGATCATTACCACAGAGAATCATCTAGATTGGGTGAAAAAATATTTGCCGAGATTTCAGAAATCCAGCTGATTTTGGAAGCTTGGCACACCTTTGAAATGATAGTGTCTTTCGGCAGTCTCTGCTGGGGTACTTCAAGAGGAAACAAACCTTAGAGAGAGAACTTAGAACTACTTTATTTGGTCAAGTTTCAAGGAGCTAGCACAAACCGTGTTTGATTCAGAGTTCCAAACACATCTATCTCTTTGGGAGAAAAAAGAGTGAAACGTAAAACTCAAACTGTTACAGGTAACGAACGCTTCATCCTAGAAGAGTGAATATTGGGCAGCTAAGTGGACTTAGTGAACTGATCATTACCACAAGAATCATCAGGATCTGATGAAAAAATATTTGCCGACTATTCAGAAAACCATTAGTATTTTGGAAGCTTGGCACACCTTTCCAATGAAAGTGTCTACGCAGTCTCTGCTTGTGGTACTTCAAGAGGAAACAAACCACAAAGACAGAACTTAGAACTACTTCATTTTGTCAAGTTTCAAGGATCTAGCACAAACCGTGTTTGATTAGACTTCCAACCACATCTATCTATATAGGAGGAAAACAGAGTGAAACCTAAAAATTTGAAGTGTTACTGGAACGAACGCTTCAAGCAAGAAGAGTGAAAATTGGGCAGGTAAGGGGACTTAGTGAACTGATAATTACCACAAGAATCATCAGGATCTGATGAAAAAATATTTCCGACTATTCAGAAACCAGTAGTTTTTTGGAAGCTTGGCACACCTTTTCAATGAAAGTGTCTTACACAGTCTCTGCTTGTGGCTACTTCAAAAGGAAACAAACCAATAGAGATAGAACTTAGACTAACTGTATTTGGTCAAGTTTCAAGGAGCAAGCACAAACCTTGTTTGATTCAGAGTTCCAAACACATCTGTCTATATGGTAGAAAACAGAGTGAAATGTAAAAACTCTAACTGTTACTGGTAACG
>NW_027511171.1:0-27686 GCF_048772815.1 Callospermophilus lateralis | reverse complement strand
TCCCCACCACTGCTCTAGACCCACTACTCAGCAGGCTCCAACTTACTGGCATCTCTGTTCTACACCATTTTCATGAAACTCAGTAAATCAAGGCACTGTCTGGTATACTCATGATCAGCAACTGGACATCCAATGTTTCTCCAGTGCCACCTGGTCATAGGAATTTCAAAAATTTCATGGTATTTATCTAGCCATTTTTCAAGCATATAGTTGGAGGCACTGTGGGTTTCAGTTCATTCAGCAAACATTAAATGGTGAGGAAGCTCATTTCAATGAAATCTCTGGAGAACTCTCACAGGCACGGCTTCCCAAAGAGTGGACAAAAGGTCGCATTAGGCCAGGCCCATTGAGGTCTACAATGTGAGGTCCATGTGTGTTTTGACTCTCAACTATGGCTGCCATTTTTGAAGAATAAAATCATGTGATATCCTTGCTGAGATTCCCAGGCCTCTGTGGAAATCCACCCGGGGCCTAGGTCTCAGTTTACAAGAGCGACTTTCATACGTGGCCTCTTAAAATCCCAACAAAATTCATGGCAATGCTTCTCTGAGTTCAGTTCCAAAACCCAGTCTCTAAGGGGATCACACCAGAGTTCAAGCCCACGTGGACCCAGTCATTTTTCCAATGCCACACAAATGACCAAAATTAAAACCAAAACACTCCCACATGGCCCTCATCTTATTCCATATAGTCAATCATCTTAACCTCTGGCTGGAGGTTTCCATGAGGGGTGCAGCCCAAGACAGTGTCCAAAATCAGCTCCTTTGCCCCTCATTTGCCTAAAGTCAGGGTAGCCTGGACACCGTTTCTGTGAACCAGGAGTGAACAAATAAGCCTGCCATTAATACTTCTGTGTTTCTCCAATTTGAGGCTTACTGATTTTAGGTATCGATTCTTTAGGTGATTTAGAGTCATGCGAAAACACAAGCACCTCTGCAGGGCTTTGAAGAACTCATTTGACCCAAAGAATCCCTATTGTCATTTGATGGAGTGCAGGAACCTAACAGAGGAAGGCAAGAGACTTCATCCACAATGAATGAAATTTTTTGCCATTTGGTTTGGAAGCTCACATGGGATCATTCTTAAGATCCATCAGGTGCTGAGAATCTAAGTCACAGCCACACACAGGTCCAAGAGGCTGATAAAGGCACATCCCTTTCCAAAGCAATTAAGCAAAGAGCCACAGGTGAGGCCCATTCATTTCCATTTGAAAACTGTTTTCTTCAGGCTTCACAAAGGGGTGGCCTGAGGCAAAGACCTTCCTGACATTCAGTGAAACACAACAATAAGTAAGCAAAAGGCCCAAAGAAGGGTTTCTGCACTGCGACTTTCTTGGTCACACTGATATCTGAGTTTTCTGAGATGCTCGCCATTCTCTTCAGCTATCCAGTGCATGGCCATGTCACAGAGCTTGGAGGTGGTACATATTTTGGACACAAATCATGAGCCTATTCTGGAGTGTGGCCAGAATTCAGGAAGAAAACAACAACTTAGAAAGATAGCAGGTGTTGCACATCGATAAGACAAGCTGCAGTCCATTCATATATTGGGCAGGATGAATTATGGGAAGATTTATACTAGACAGGACACATCCATTAATGCATTCTCTTTTCTAAAGTCTACAAACAACGGACACAGTGGGATACACAGAAACAGAAACACTCGCCGTGTCAAATGACTTGCTAGAAACTGTCCACTCCAAACCAAACAAACCGCCTTTCCTATCTATTCTCAGAACATGAGACAAAACAACAAACCCACACCCACTCCCACAAAGGCACCTCCTTCCCCCAAGTAGGTCTGTGACTATCCGGAGTGTCCTCTGACTGGTGGGCCATACTATGTTCCCCCGAAATGGCCTGTCTTCTCTCAGATCTTGTTTCCTTGACCAACTCTGTGAAGATGTCAGGAAACAGTGGTTAGCCACTACCTGTTTTCTCAGGATAGGTCCATCTTCAGAGCTCTCCTGGCATTTGGCCATCCTCACATCATTAGGTACCAAGAAAACTGACTCTGTCCTTGGTAAATCCAAACAAGTGAGCCCACTGGGACTGGGACTGGGACTGCCTCTGGGTGCCTGGCTTCTTGGATACCAAGTTCAGAGAGTTCCATCACCAAGGAAATGAGGTATGTCACATTCTTTGGAACTGAATGAGGTCACTGCCTTGGCAACCACTTTGTCCTAACAGTGCTTCCAAGGGTAACATAAGATGGAGGTTGCCCCTACTTCCTGTGACACTTTCATAAGGTAGAATGTATATCACCATTGGCACCGGGAACAGCTCTCCACTCAGCCCTGGTTTGGTCCATCTTCTGAACAATAAGAAGAGAGAGAGGCAGATTCAGACACATCCCTTCATCCTGACCAGGTTGTTTGCCATGGAAGATGACTTTTTGCTCCTCAGGTGCTTCAAACCTGCCTACAACTTCTCCTGGTATCATTTGTGCATAGACATTTTGAGGTTCTCATCAGGTTGAAGGTCCCCAACTTTCTTGTATTGTAAGAACCACTCTGTCTCTGCTCTTCTGTAAAATGATTGAGGGAACAGTGTAACTTGGGGTTAAAAACAGGTTTGATTTGGATTACGAGTGATTCTGTGTGATGAATAAGGTATTGGGAACCTGCAATATTTACAAGAATATAGAGGTGAAATATAAGTAGGAAAACAGAAATCTAGGTATGATTTGAAGCCCAGAAGGGTTTCGCCCTTGATTGGGATACTTAGCTTTGAATGATGTTCTGCAAAGATGCCTCAGATAATTCGATATACAATGGCATAGGACCTTGTACGTTGGAATATTGAATTTAGAGGAGAACATCCAGTCAAAAAGGGATATTCAGTAGGATTAGGAAGATAGTCGGTAGGTTTAGGAAGAAGAGTGAGTATAGAATTTGGACCAAAAGTTCTTTAGCAATTGACTTTCGGTTGTTGAGTGAATGTAAATGTCAGCACATATGAAGAGTCAGTCACTATGTTGAACTGGGGAAATATGTAGAAAAGCAGATATCAATAGAAACAATACGAAATCAGGCAAAGTATAAAGTGAGTGATAGAATTAGACATTTTCAACAGGGTTGAGTTTGAATATATAATTAGGAAAAAAACAAATATGTAGTCACCAATAGGATTGACAATTGACAGCGTTAGGCAACCTGGACATGGATGTTTTTAGAAATCCATGTTCACTTTCCATTTAGGCTTTGGTACAATCATAAGTGTGTCCTTTCCATTTTTTGTCCAGAATATTACTATGATAATGAGGTGACATGAGTATTTCTTTCACCATTTCTGGGAGCAATATATGAAGATGTAAAATGAGAATCGGGGGTACAAAGTGTACCTGTTTCTAGGAACATAGAGAAAAAGCATGAATAGACCATACTGTGAATAAATAATATAACTTTTTTGAACTTTAAATAATGAATTGAACTGATATCTGAAAAATTAAAGGAAATCGTATATTGATATACAATCATTCATTCCAACCAGGTATATATGTAATGGAAATATTAGTGTTTTGGTTTATCATGAAGAGTGTGTGAGTTTTGCTTCAAAATGATTATGGAAATTCAAAATAATGTGTTTGGAAAGAAGTCTCATGAAAAGACCAGTCAAGAAACCCCTGACAATACATGTGTTCTGAAGCAAGAAGTGGTGAAAGTTGAAACAAATGCTTATTAATTTGTGAACTTGTGGATGAAATGTATATCCTGTGATGTGCAAAAACTGAAGAAACAATAATGTACCAGTGTCGAATACAAATGAATGACAAATTACATATCATGTCCCATTGAAGTCTACTTGCATTGATGTTAGACTGGGTAAGTTACTGTAGAATAATTAGGATTTGTATGCACCATTCACTGAAGTTAGTTTTCATGTACTAGGAAACATATATGTATTTCAGGTGGATGAATATTTCTGATTATAATCTTTTGAAAAGTGGATTATAAATCCACATACATGAACATGAATGACTTTAGAGAGTGTATATTAGACAAATATATTTCATATTTTGAAAAATTTGGAGAGTATATCTATATCTATATCTATATGCACACACACACACACACACACACACACACACACACACACACACAGCAAATTAAAAAGTACCAATATAAATGCCAACGAAATACATCAGTAAATATGTATCATCCACAAATGCAAAAATATTTATTTTACTGAACATGAGTTAATGTATAATGTTGTTCTACTAGGACGCTCTCCTACAGGTTGAATTTTCATTTGAAACAGCATTTAGGAGGAGTGAACTCTTCTCACAATTTGTATCTGCCAAGACAGCCACCTCACAAAAATGTACGTGTGATACCTGGTAGGATTCTATATATGCATATAAATATACATGTGTGAATAGGCTACAGAAAAGGCAAACAAGAATCACATATTTGTTAAGTTTAAAAACACATGGAGAATATTTCAATTAAAATTTGACTAGATTTATAACTCCTACCTTATATAATGCAAATGTCAAGTCCAACTATACATCATGTCTCCTCTGAAGTACTTGTATTTCTAATTTGTTGGATTAATTTTCTCCATTATATTAGGATGAATAGTCTGAGTCTACTAGGTATGGGTTAGTGTCAGGATTCAGTATTTCAAATGGAAAATTGGAAAATGAATCCAATGTGTATGTAAATATATGCTGCACAAATATCCTCCCGCTCTCATCCAGAACAATGCCTTGACATTACCTTCACCCCAAGTAAGACACAATTAGAGGAGAAAGAGTTACAAAATCAGTGAATACATATCAGGAATGGGAAAATGCTCAGGAGTTCACAACCATGGAGGTGGTAGAGGAGTTTCCAAAACTAAGGGACAGGGTAAACACTCCACAAACATGGAGCTCTGCTGGCCTAAAAACTTTTTGAGAAACTGCCTCTGAGCTTCCACACTTGAAATATATGTAGTTTTCAGGAGATTTGGCTTCCTCTGTAGTGAGACCATCAAAGCTGGGGTCTGCACCTATGTGACCTGGAGGACATGGTTTCTTATTTTCCAATGAACAAGATGAAGCAGTGCTGAATCCTCTCTTTGTAGGTAAACTGAGGCCACTGGGACTAAGTGTCTCCCCGTGTGGACTGTGATGCCATTTGGTCTTCCTCCAATTTGTGGTGTTTTTGCTGCTGCACTGTGAGTTTGGTATTTGTTTCACGAAATACTAGGAGCTAAACTGGGACACAGTGCTGGGGAGTTCTGTCACGTGTGGTGGGTCAGGGTCTGCAAGAGAATGCAACACTAGGCTCCTATCTCTTACAGCTTACCCCATTGCCCCCTTGTCCATATCAACATGATTCTTAATTTTCCTCTGAAAACTCTCCATATAACAAGATGCCTTTACATATAAGGGTCTGCTGGCTGCACCATGTCAGTTACAAGCCATTTGGAATCCAATGGTAGATCCACATGGCCCTACCACGGATGTTTTATCAAACACCTCCCCACCACTGCTCTAGACCCACTACTCAGCAGGCTCCAACTTACTGGCATCTCTGTTCTACACCATTTTCATGAAACTCAGTAAATCAAGGCACTGTCTGGTATACTCATGATCAGCAACTGGACATCCAATGTTTCTCCAGTGCCACCTGGTCATAGGAATTTCAAAAATTTCATGGTATTTATCTAGCCATTTTTCAAGCATATAGTTGGAGGCACTGTGGGTTTCAGTTCATTCAGCAAACATTAAATGGTGAGGAAGCTCATTTCAATGAAATCTCTGGAGAACTCTCACAGGCACGGCTTCCCAAAGAGTGGACAAAAGGTCACATTAGGCCAGGCCCATTGAGGTCTACATGTGAGGTCCATGTGTGTTTTGACTCTCAACTATGGCTGCCATTTTTTGAAGAATAAAATCATGTGATATCCTTGCTGAGATTCCCAGGCCTCTGTGGAAATCCACCCGGGGCCTAGGTCTCAGTTTACAAGAGCGACTTTCATACGTGGCCTCTTAAAATCCCAACAAAATTCATGGCAATGCTTCTCTGAGTTCAGTTCCAAAACCCAGTCTCTAAGGGGAATCACACCAGAGTTCAAGCCCACGTGGACCCAGTCATTTTTTCCAATGCCACACAAATGACCAAAATTAAAAACCAAAACACTCCCACATGGCCCTCATCTTATTCCATATAGTCAATCATCTTAACCTCTGGCTGGAGGTTTCCATGAGGGGTGCAGCCAAGACAGTGTCCAAAATCAGCTCCTTTGCCCTCATTTGCCTAAAGTCAGGGTAGCCTGGACACCGTTTCTGTGAACCAGGAGTGAACAAATAAGCCTGCCATTAATACTTCTGTGTTTCTCCAATTTGAGGCTTACTGATTTTAGGTATCGATTCTTTAGGTGATTTAGAGTCATGCGAAAACACAAGCACCTCTGCAGGGCTTTGAAGAACTCATTTGACCCAAAGAATCCCTATTGTCATTTGATGGAGTGCAGGAACCTAACAGAGGAAGGCAAGAGACTTCATCCACAATGAATGAAATTTTTTGCCATTTTGGTTTTGGGAAGCTCACATGGGATCATTCTTAAGATCCATCAGGTGCTGAGAATCTAAGTCACAGCCACACACAGGTCCAAGAGGCTGATAAAGGCACATCCCTTTCCAAAGCAATTAAGCAAAGAGCCACAGGTGAGGCCCATTCATTTCCATTTGAAAACTGTTTTCTTCAGGCTTCACAAAGGGGTGGCCTGAGGCAAAGACCTTCCTGACATTCAGTGAAACACAACAATAAGTAAGCAAAAGGCCCAAAGAAGGGTTTCTGCACTGCCACTTTCTTGGTCACACTGATATCTGAGTTTTCTGAGATGCTCGCCATTCTCTTCAGCTATCCAGTACATGGCCATGTCACAGAGCTTGGAGGTGGTACATATTTTGGACACAAATCCATGAGCCTATTCTGGAGTGTGGCCAGAATTCACGAAGAAAACAACAACTTAGAAAGATAGCAGGTGTTGCACATCGATAAGACAAGCTGCAGTCCATTCATATATTGGGCAGGATGAATTATGGGAAGATTTATACTAGACAGGACACATCCATTAATGCATTCTCTTTTCTAATGTCTACAACAACGGACACAGTGGGATACACAGAAACAGAAACACTCGCCGTGTCAAATGACTTGCTAGAAACTGTCCACTCCAAACCAAACAAACCGCCTTTCCTATCTATTTTCAGAACATGAGACAAAACAACAAACCCACACCCACTCCCACAAAGGCACCTCCTTCCCCCAAGTAGGTCTGTGACTATCTGGAGTGTCCTCTGACTGGTGGGCCATACTATGTTCCCCCGAAATGGCCTGTCTTCTCTCAGATCTTGTTTCCTTGACCAACTCTGTGAAGATGTCAGGAAACAGTGGTTAGCCACTACCTGTTTTCTCAGGATAGGTCCATCTTCAGAGCTCTCCTGGCATTTGGCCATCCTCACATCATTAGGTACCAAGAAAACTGACTCTGTCCTTGGTAAATCCAAACAAGTGAGCCCACTGGGACTGGGACTTGGACTGACCTCTGGGTGCCTGGCTTCTTGGATACCAAGTTCAGAGAGTTCCATCACCAAGGAAATGAGGTATGTCACATTCTTTGGAACTGAATGAGGTCACTGCCTTGGCAACCACTTTGTCCTAACAGTTGCTTCCAAGGGTAACATAAGATGGAGGTTGCCCCTACTTCCTGTGACACTTTCAAAAGGTAGAATGTATATCACCATTGGCACCGGGAACAGCTCTCCACTCAGCCCTGGTTTGGTCCATCTTCTGAACAATAAGAAGAGAGAGAGGCAGATTCAGACACATCCCTTCATCCTGACCAGGTTGTTTGCCATGGAAGATGACTTTTGCTCTCTCAGGTGCTTCAAACCTGCCTACAACTTCTCCAGGTATCATTTGTGCATGGACATTTGAGGTTCTCATCAGGTTGAAGGTCCCCAACTTTCTTGTATTGTAAGAACCACTCTGTCTCTGCTCTTCTGTAAAATGATGAGTGAACAGTGTATACTAGGGGTTAAAAACAGGTTTGATTTGGATTACGAGTGATTCTGTGTGATGAATAATGGTATTGGGAACCTGCAAATATTTACAAGAATATAGAGGTGAAATATAAGTAGGAAAACAGAAATCTAGGTATGATTTGAAGCCCAGAAGGGTTTCGCCCTTGATTGGGATACTTAGCTTTGAATGATGTTCTGCAAAGATGCCTCAGATAATTCGATATACAATGGCATAGGACCTTGTACGTTGGAATATTGAATTTAGAGGAGAACATCCAGTCAAAAAGGGATATTCAGTAGGATTAGGAAGATAGTCGGTAGGTTTAGGAAGAAGAGTGAGTATAGAATTTGGACCAAAAGTTCTTTAGCAATTGACTTTCGGTTGTTGAGTGAATGTAAATGTCAGCACATATGAAGAGTCAGTCACTATGTTGAACTGGGGAAAATATGTAGAAAAGCAGATATCAATAGAAACATTACGAAATCAGGCAAAGTATAAAGTGAGTGATAGAATTAGACATTTTCAACAGGGTTGAGTTGAATATATAAATTAGGAAAAAAACAAATATGTAGTCACCAATAGGATTGACAATTGACAGCGTTAGGCAACCTGGACATGGATGTTTTTAGAAATCCATGTTCACTTTCCATTTAGGCTTTGGTACAATCATAAGTGTGACCTTTCCATTTTTTGTCCAGAATATTACTGTGATAATGAGGTGACATGAGTATTTCTTTCACCATTTCTGGGAGCAATATATTGATGTAAAATGAGAATCGGGGGTACAAAGAGGTGTACCCTGTTTCTAGGAACATAGAGAAAAAGCATGAATAGACCATACTGTGAATAAATAATATAACTTTTTTGAACTTTAAATAATGAATTGAACTGATATCTGAAAAATTAAAGGAAATCGTATATTGATATACAATCATTCATTCCAACCAGGTATATATGTAATGGAAATATTAGTGTTTTGGTTTATCATGAAGAGTGTGTGAGTTTTGCTTCAAAATGATTATGGAAATTCAAAATAATGTGTTTGGAAAGAAGTCTCATGAAAAGACCAGTCAAGAAACCCTGACAATACATGTGTTCTGAAGCAAGAAGTGGTGAAAGTTGAAACAAATGCTTATTAAATTTGTGAACTTGTGGATGAAATGTATATCCTGTGATGTGCAAAAACTGAAGAAACAATAATGTACCAGTGTCGAATACAAATGAATGACAAATTACATATCATGTCCCATTGAAGTCTACTTGCATTGATGTTAGACTGGGTAAGTTACTGTAGAATAATTAGGATTTGTATGCACCATTCACTGAAGTTAGTTTTCAGTACTAGGAAACATATATGTATTTCAGGTGGATGAATATTTCTGATTATAATCTTTTGAAAAGTGGATTATAAATCCACATACATGAACATGAATGACTTTAGAGAGTGTATATTAGACAAATATATTTCATATTTTGAAAAATTTGGAGAGTATATCTATATCTATATCTATATCTATGCACACACACACACACACACACACACACACACACACACACAACACTCACAGACATTAAAAAGTACCAATATAAATGCCAATCCAAATACATCAGTAAATATGTATCATCCGCAAATGCAAAAATATTTATTTTACTGAACATGAGTTAATGTATAATGTTGTTCTACTAGGACGCTCTCCTACAGGTTGAATTTTCATTTGAAACAGCATTTAGGAGGAGTGAACTCTTCTCACAATTTGTATCTGCCAAGACAGCCACCTCACAAAAATGTACGTGTGATACCTGGTAGGATTCTATATATGCATATAAATATACATGTGTGAATAGGCTACAGAAAAGGCAAACAAGAATTCACATATTTGTTAAGTTTAAAAACACATGGAGAATATTTCAATTAAAATTTGACTAGATTTATAACTCCTACCTTATATAATGCAAATGTCAAGTCCAACTATACATCATGTCTCCTCTGAAGTACTTGTATTTCTAATGTGTTGGATTAATTTTCTCCATTATATTAGGATGAATAGTCTGAGTCTACTAGGTATGGGTTAGTGTCAGGGATTCAGTATTTCAAATGGAAAATTGGAAAATGAATCCAATGTGTATGTAAATATATGCTGCACAAATATCCTCCCGCTCTCATCCAGAACAATGCCTTGACATTACCTTCACCCCAAGTAAGACACAATTAGAGGAGAAGAGTTACAAAATCAGTGAATACATATCAGGAATGGAAAATGCTCAGGAGTTCACAACCTTGGAGGTGGTAGAGGAGTTTCCAAAACTAAGGGACAGGGTAAACACTCCACAAACATGGAGCTCTGCTGGCCTAAAAACTTTTTGAGAAACTGCCTCTGAGCTTCCACACTTGAAATATATGTAGTTTTCAGGAGATTTGGCTTCCTCTGTAGTGAGACCATCAAAGCTGGGTCTGCACCTATGTGACCTGGAGGACACGGTTTCTTATTTTCCAATGAACAAGATGAAGCAGTGCTGAATCCTCTCTTTGTAGGTAAACTGAGGCCACTGGGGACTAAGTGTCTCCCCGTGTGGACTGTGATGCCATTTGGTCTTCCTCCAATTTGTGGTGTTTTTGCTGCTGCACTGTGAGTTTGGTATTTGTTTCACGAAATACTAGGAGCTAAACTGGGACACAGTGCTGGAGCGAGTTCTGTCACGTGTGGTGGGTCAGGGTCTGCAAGAGAATGCAACAACTAGGCTCCTATCTCTTACAGCTTACCCCATTGCCCCCTTGTCCATATCAACATGATTCTTAATTTTCCTCTGAAAACTCTCCATATAACAAGATGCCTTTACATATAAGGGTCTGCTGGCTGCACCATGTCAGTTACAAGCCATTTGGAATCCAATGGTAGATCCACATGGCCCTACCACGGATGTTTTATCAAACACCTCCCCACCACTGCTCTAGACCCACTACTCAGCAGGCTCCAACATACTGGCATCTCTGTTCTACACCATTTTCATGAAACTCAGTAAATCAAGGCACTGTCTGGTATACTCATGATCAGCAACTGGACATCCAATGTTTCTCCAGTGCCACCTGGTCATAGGAATTTCAAAAATTTCATGGTATTTATCTAGCCATTTTTCAAGCATATAGTTGGAGGCACTGTGGGTTTCAGTTCATTCAGCAAACATTAAATGGTGAGGAAGCTCATTTCAATGAAATCTCTGGAGAACTCTCACAGGCACGGCTTCCCAAAGAGTGGACAAAAGGTCGCATTAGGCCAGGCCCATTGAGGTCTACAATGTGAGGTCCATGTGTGTTTTGACTCTCAACTATGGCTGCCATTTTTTGAAGAATAAAATCATGTGATATCCTTGCTGAGATTCCCAGGCCTCTGTGGAAATCCACCCGGGGCCTAGGTCTCAGTTTACAAGAGCGACTTTCATACGTGGCCTCTTAAAATCCCAACAAAATTCATGGCAATGCTTCTCTGAGTTCAGTTCCAAAACCCAGTCTCTAAGGGGAATCACACCAGAGTTCAAGCCCACGTGGACCCAGTCATTTTTTCCAATGCCACACAAATGACCAAAATTAAAACCAAAACACTCCCACATGGCCCTCATCTTATTCCATATAGTCAATCATCTTAACCTCTGGCTGGAGGTTTCCATGAGGGGTGCAGCCCAAGACAGTGTCCAAAATCAGCTCCTTTGCCCCTCATTTGCCTAAAGTCAGGGTAGCCTGGACACCGTTTCTGTGAACCAGGAGTGAACAAATAAGCCTGCCATTAATACTTCTGTGTTTCTCCAATTTGAGGCTTACTGATTTTAGGTATCGATTCTTTAGGTGATTTAGAGTCATGCGAAAACACAAGCACCTCTGCAGGGCTTTGAAGAACTCATTTGACCCAAAGAATCCCTATTGTCATTTGATGGAGTGCAGGAACCTAACAGAGGAAGGCAAGAGACTTCATCCACAATGAATGAAATTTTTTGCCATTTTGGTTTTGGAAGCTCACATGGGATCATTCTTAAGATCCATCAGGTGCTGAGAATCTAAGTCACAGCCACACACAGGTCCAAGAGGCTGATAAAGGCACATCCCTTTCCAAAGCAATTAAGCAAAGAGCCACAGGTGAGGCCCATTCATTTCCATTTGAAAACTGTTTTCTTCAGGCTTCACAAAGGGGTGGCCTGAGGCAAAGACCTTCCTGACATTCAGTGAAACACAACAATAAGTAAGCAAAAGGCCCAAAGAAGTGTTTCTGCACTGAGACTTTCTTGGTCACACTGATATCTGAGTTTTCTGAGATGCTCGCCATTCTCTTCAGCTATCCAGTGCATGGCCATGTCACAGAGCTTGGAGGTGGTACATATTTTGGACACAAATCCATGAGCCTATTCTGGAGTGTGGCCAGAATTCACGAAGAAAACAACAACTTAGAAAGATAGCAGGTGTTGCACATCGATAAGACAAGCTGCAGTCCATTCATATATTGGGCAGGATGAATTATGGGAAGATTTATACTAGACAGGACACATCCATTAATGCATTCTCTTTTCTAATGTCTACAACAACGGACACAGTGGGATACACAGAAACAGAAACACTCGCCGTGTCAAATGACTTGCTAGAAACTGTCCACTCCAAACCAAACAAACCGCCTTTCCTATCTATTCTCAGAACATGAGACAAAACAACAAACCCACACCCACTCCCACAAAGGCACCTCCTTCCCCCAAGTAGGTCTGTGACTATCCGGAGTGTCCTCTGACTGGTGGGCCATACTATGTTCCCCCGAAATGGCCTGTCTTCTCTCAGATCTTGTTTCCTTGACCAACTCTGTGAAGATGTCAGGAAACAGTGGTTAGCCACTACCTGTTTTCTCAGGATAGGTCCATCTTCAGAGCTCTCCTGGCATTTGGCCATCCTCACATCATTAGGTACCAAGAAAACTGACTCTGTCCTTGGTAAATCCAAACAAGTGAGCCCACTGGGACTGGGACTGGGACTGCCTCTGGGTGCCTGGCTTCTTGGATACCAAGTTCAGAGAGTTCCATCACCAAGGAAATGAGGTATGTCACATTCTTTGGAACTGAATGAGGTCACTGCCTTGGCAACCACTTTGTCCTAACAGTTGCTTCCAAGGGTAACATAAGATGGAGGTTGCCCCTACTTCCTGTGACACTTTCATAAGGTAGAATGTATATCACCATTGGCACCCGGGAACAGCTCTCCACTCAGCCCTGGTTTGGTCCATCTTCTGAACAATAAGAAGAGAGAGAGGCAGATTCAGACACATCCCTTCATCCTGACCAGGTTGTTTGCCATGGAAGATGACTTTTGCTCTCTCAGGTGCTTCAAACCTGCCTACAACTTCTCCAGGTATCATTTGTGCATGGACATTTGAGGTTCTCATCAGGTTGAAGGTCCCCAACTTTCTTGTATTGTAAGAACCACTCTGTCTCTGCTCTTCTGTAAAATGATTGAGGGAACAGTGTATACTTGGGGTTAAAAACAGGTTTGATTTGGATTACGAGTGATTCTGTGTGATGAATAATGGTATTGGGAACCTGCAATATTTACAAGAATATAGAGGTGAAATATAAGTAGGAAAACAGAAATCTAGGTATGATTTGAAGCCCAGAAGGGTTTCGCCCTTGATTGGGATACTTAGCTTTGAATGATGTTCTGCAAAGATGCCTCAGATAATTCGATATACAATGGCATAGGACCTTGTACGTTGGAATATTGAATTTAGAGGAGAACATCCAGTCAAAAAGGGATATTCAGTAGGATTAGGAAGATAGTCGGTAGGTTTAGGAAGAAGAGTGAGTATAGAATTTGGACCAAAAGTTCTTTAGCAATTGACTTTCGGTTGTTGAGTGAATGTAAATGTCAGCACATATGAAGAGTCAGTCACTATGTTGAACTGGGGAAAATATGTAGAAAAGCAGATATCAATAGAAACATTACGAAATCAGGCAAAGTATAAAGTGAGTGATAGAATTAGACATTTTCAACAGGGTTGAGTTTGAATATATAAATTAGGAAAAAAACAAATATGTAGTCACCAATAGGATTGACAATTGACAGCGTTAGGCAACCTGGACATGGATGTTTTTAGAAATCCATGTTCACTTTCCATTTAGGCTTTGGTACAACCATAAGTGTGACCTTTCCATTTTTTGTCCAGAATATTACTGTGATAATGAGGTGACATGAGTATTTCTTTCACCATTTCTGGGAGCAATATATTGAAGATGTAAAATGAGAATCGGGGGTACAAAGAGGTGTACCCTGTTTCTAGGAACATAGAGAAAAAGCATGAATAGACCATACTGTGAATAAATAATATAACTTATTTGAACTTTAAATAATGAATTGAACTGATATCTGAAAAATTAAAGGAAATCGTATATTGATATACAATCATTCATTCCAACCAGGTATATATGTAATGGAAATATTAGTGTTTTGGTTTATCATGAAGAGTGTGTGAGTTTTGCTTCAAAATGATTATGGAAATTCAAAATAATGTGTTTGGAAAGAAGTCTCATGAAAAGACCAGTCAAGAAACCCTGACAATACATGTGTTCTGAAGCAAGAAGTGGTGAAAGTTGAAACAAATGCTTATTAATTTGTGAACTTGTGGATGAAATGTATATCCTGTGATGTGCAAAAACTGAAGAAACAATAATGTACCAGTGTCGAATACAAATGAATGACAAATTACATATCATGTCCCATTGAAGTCTACTTGCATTGATGTTAGACTGGGTAAGTTACTGTAGAATAATTAGGATTTGTATGCACCATTCACTGAAGTTAGTTTTCAGTACTAGGAAACAAATATGTATTTCAGGTGGATGAATATTTCTGATTATAATCTTTTGAAAAGTGGATTATAAATCCACATACATGAACATGAATGACTTTAGAGAGTGTATATTAGACACATATATTTCATATTTTGAAAAATTTGGAGAGTATATCTATATCTATATCTATATCTATACACACACACACACACACACACACACACACAACACTCACAGACATTAAAAAGTACCAATATAAATGCCAATCGAAATACATCAGTAAATATGTATCATCCACAAATGCAAAAATATTTATTTTACTGAACATGAGTTAATGTATAATGTTGTTCTACTAGGATGCTCTCCTACAGGTTGAATTTTCATTTGAAACAGCATTTAGGAGGAGTGAACTCTTCTCACAATTTGTATCTGCCAAGACAGCCACCTCACAAAAATGTACGTGTGATACCTGGTAGGATTCTATATATGCATATAAATATACATGTGTGAATAGGCTACAGAAAAGGCAAACAAGAATTCACATATTTGTTAAGTTTAAAAACACATGGAGAATATTTCAATTAAAATTTGACTAGATTTATAACTCCTACCTTATATAATGCAAATGTCAAGTCCAACTATACAACATGTCTCCTCTGAAGTACTTGTATTTCTAATGTGTTGGATTAATTTTCTCCATTATATTAGGATGAATAGTCTGAGTCTACTAGGTATGGGTTAGTGTCAGGGATTCAGTATTTCAAATGGAAAATTGGAAAATGAATCCAATGTGTATGTAAATATATGCTGCACAAATATCCTCCCGCTCTCATCCAGAACAATGCCTTGACATTACCTTCACCCCAAGTAAGACACAATTAGAGGAGAAGAGTTACAAAATCAGTGAATACATATCAGGAATGGAAAATGCTCAGGAGTTCACAACCTTGGAGGTGGTAGAGGAGTTTCCAAAACTAAGGGACAGGGTAAACACTCCACAAACATGGAGCTCTGCTGGCCTAAAAACTTTTTGAGAAACTGCCTCTGAGCTTCCACACTTGAAATATATGTAGTTTTCAGGAGATTTGGCTTCCTCTGTAGTGAGACCATCAAAGCTGGGTCTGCACCTATGTGACCTGGAGGACACGGTTTCTTATTTTCCAATGAACAAGATGAAGCAGTGCTGAATCCTCTCTTTGTAGGTAAACTGAGGCCACTGGGGACTAAGTGTCTCCCCATGTGGACTGTGATGCCATTTGGTCTTCCTTCAATTTGTGGTGTTTTTGCTGCTGCACTGTGAGTTTGGTATTTGTTTCACGAAATACTAGGAGCTAAACTGGGACACAGTGCTGGAGGGAGTTCTGTCACGTGTGGTGGGTCAGGGTCTGCAAGAGAATGCAACAACTAGGCTCCTATCTCTTACAGCTTCCCCCATTGCCCCCTTGTCCATATCAACATGATTCTTAATTTTCCTCTGAAAACTCTCCATATAACAAGATGCCTTTACATATAAGGGTCTGCTGGCTGCACCATGTCAGTTACAAGCCATTTGGAATCCAATGGTAGATCCACATGGCCCTACCACGGATGTTTTATCAAACACCTCCCCACCACTGCTCTAGACCCACTACTCAGCAGGCTCCAACTTACTGGCATCTCTGTTCTACACCATTTTCATGAAACTCAGTAAATCAAGGCACTGTCTGGTATACTCATGATCAGCAACTGGACATCCAATGTTTCTCCAGTGCCACCTGGTCATAGGAATTTCAAAAATTTCATGGTATTTATCTAGCCATTTTTCAAGCATATAGTTGGAGGCACTGTGGGTTTCAGTTCATTCAGCAAACATTAAATGGTGAGGAAGCTCATTTCAATGAAATCTCTGGAGAACTCTCACAGGCACGGCTTCCCAAAGAGTGGACAAAAGGTCACATTAGGCCAGGCCCATTGAGGTCTACAATGTGAGGTCCATGTGTGTTTTGACTCTCAACTATGGCTGCCATTTTTTGAAGAATAAAATCATGTGATATCCTTGCTGAGATTCCCAGGCCTCTGTGGAAATCCACCCGGGGTCTAGGTCTCAGTTTACAAGAGCGACTTTCATACGTGGCCTCTTAAAATCCCAACAAAATTCATGGCAATGCTTCTCTGAGTTCAGTTCCAAAACCCAGTCTCTAAGGGGAATCACACCAGAGTTCAAGCCCACGTGGACCCATTCATTTTTTCCAATGCCACACAAATGACCAAAATTAAAACCAAAACACTCCCACATGGCCCTCATCTTATTCCATATAGTCAATCATCTTAACCTCTGGCTGGAGGTTTCCATGAGGGGTGCAGCCCAAGACAGTGTCCAAAATCAGCTCCTTTGCCCCTCATTTGCCTAAAGTCAGGGTAGCCTGGACACCGTTTCTGTGAACCAGGAGTGAACAAATAAGCCTGCCATTAATACTTCTGTGTTTCTCCAATTTGAGGCTTACTGATTTTAGGTATCGATTCTTTAGGTGATTTAGAGTCATGCGAAAACACAAGCACCTCTGCAGGGCTTTGAAGAACTCATTTGACCCAAAGAATCCCTATTGTCATTTGATGGAGTGCAGGAACCTAACAGAGGAAGGCAAGAGACTTCATCCACAATGAATGAAATTTTTTGCCATTTTGGTTTTGGAAGCTCACATGGGATCATTCTTAAGATCCATCAGGTGCTGAGAATCCAAGTCACAACCACACACAGGTCCAAGAGGCTGATAAAGGCACATCCCTTTCCAAAGCAATTAAGCAAAGAGCCACAGGTGAGGCCCATTCATTTCCATTTGAAAACTGTTTTCTTCAGGCTTCACAAAGGGGTGGCCTGAGGCAAAGACCTTCCTGACATTCAGTGAAACACAACAATAAGTAAGCAAAAGGCCCAAAGAAGTGTTTCTGCACTGCGACTTTCTTGGTCACACTGATATCTGAGTTTTCTGAGATGCTCGCCATTCTCTTCAGCTATCCAGTACATGGCCATGTCACAGAGCTTGGAGGTGGTACATATTTTGGACACAAATCCATGAGCCTATTCTGGAGTGTGGCCAGAATTCACGAAGAAAACAACAACTTAGAAAGATAGCAGGTGTTGCACATCGATAAGACAAGCTGCAGTCCATTCATATATTGGGCAGGATGAATTATGGGAAGATTTATACTAGACAGGACACATCCACTAATGCATTCTCTTTTCTAATGTCTACAACAACGGACACAGTGGGATACACAGAAACAGAAACACTCGCCGTGTCAAATGACTTGCTAGAAACTGTCCACTCCAAACCAAACAAACCGCCTTTCCTATCTATTCTCAGAACATGAGACAAAACAACAAACCCACACCCACTCCCACAAAGGCACCTCCTTCCCCCAAGTAGGTCTGTGACTATCCGGAGTGTCCTCTGACTGGTGGGCCATACTATGTTCCCCCGAAATGGCCTGTCTTCTCTCAGATCTTGTTTCCTTGACCAACTCTGTGAAGATGTCAGGAAACAGTGGTTAGCCACTACCTGTTTTCTCAGGATAGGTCCATCTTCAGAGCTCTCCTGGCATTTGGCCATCCTCACATCATTAGGTACCAAGAAAACTGACTCTGTCCTTGGTAAATCCAAACAAGTGAGCCCACTGGGACTGGGACTGGGACTGCCTCTGGGTGCCTGGCTTCTTGGATACCAAGTTCAGAGAGTTCCATCACCAAGGAAATGAGGTATGTCACATTCTTTGGAACTGAATGAGGTCACTGCCTTGGCAACCACTTTGTCCTAACAGTTGCTTCCAAGGGTAACATAAGATGGAGGTTGCCCCTACTTCCTGTGACACTTTCATAAGGTAGAATGTATATCAACCATTGGCACCGGGAACAGCTCTCCACTCAGCCCTGGTTTGGTCCATCTTCTGAACAATAAGAAGAGAGAGAGGCAGATTCAGACACATCCCTTCATCCTGACCAGGTTGTTTGCCATGGAAGATGACTTTTGCTCTCTCAGGTGCTTCAAACCTGCCTACAACTTCTCCAGGTATCATTTGTGCATGGACATTTGAGGTTCTCATCAGGTTGAAGGTCCCCAACTTTCTTGTATTGTAAGAACCACTCTGTCTCTGCTCTTCTGTAAAATGATTGAGGGAACAGTGTATACTTGGGGTTAAAAACAGGTTTGATTTGGATTACGAGTGATTCTGTGTGATGAATAATGGTATTGGGAACCTGCAATATTTACAAGAATATAGAGGTGAAATATAAGTAGGAAAACAGAAATCTAGGTATGATTTGAAGCCCAGAAGGGTTTCGCCCTTGATTGGGATACTTAGCTTTGAATGATGTTCTGCAAAGATGCCTCAGATAATTCGATATACAATGGCATAGGACCTTGTACGTTGGAATATTGAATTTAGAGGAGAACATCCAGTCAAAAAGGGATATTCAGTAGGATTAGGAAGATAGTCGGTAGGTTTAGGAAGAAGAGTGAGTATAGAATTTGGACCAAAAGTTCTTTAGCAATTGACCTTCGGTTGTTGAGTGAATGTAAATGTCAGCACATATGAAGAGTCAGTCACTATGTTGAACTGGGGAAAATATGTAGAAAAGCAGATATCAATAGAAACATTACGAAATCAGGCAAAGTATAAAGTGAGTGATAGAATTAGACATTTTCAACAGGGTTGAGTTTGAATATATAAATTAGGAAAAAAACAAATATGTAGTCACCAATAGGATTGACAATTGACAGCATTAGGCAACCTGGACATGGATGTTTTTAGAAATCCATGTTCACTTTTCATTTAGGCTTTGGTACAACCATAAGTGTGACCTTTCCATTTTTTGTCCAGAATATTACTGTGATAATGAGGTGACATGAGTATTTCTTTCACCATTTCTGGGAGCAATATATTGAAGATGTAAAATGAGAATCGGGGGTACAAAGAGGTGTACCCTGTTTCTAGGAACATAGAGAAAAAGCATGAATAGACCATACTGTGAATAAATAATATAACTTTTTTGAACTTTAAATAATGAATTGAACTGATATCTGAAAAATTAAAGGAAATCGTATATTGATATACAATCATTCATTCCAACCAGGTATATATGTAATGGAAATATTAGTGTTTTGGTTTATCATGAAGAGTGTGTGAGTTTTGCTTCAAAATGATTATGGAAATTCAAAATAATGTGTTTGGAAAGAAGTCTCATGAAAAGACCAGTCAAGAAACCCTGACAATACATGTGTTCTGAAGGAAGAAGTGGTGAAAGTTGAAACAAATGCTTATTAATTTGTGAACTTGTGGATGAAATGTATATCCTGTGATGTGCAAAAACTGAAGAAACAATAATGTACCAGTATCGAATACAAATGAATGACAAATTACATATCATGTCAAATAGGAGTCTACGTGCGTTGTTGTTAGACTGGGTCAGTTACTGTAGAATAATTAGGATATGCATGCACCATTCACTGAAGTTAGTTTTCAGTACTAGGAAACAAATATGTATTTCAGGTGGATGAATATTACTGATTATAATCTTGTGAAAAGTGGATTATAAATCCACATACATTAACATGAATGAATTTAGAGAGTGTATATTAGACACATATATTTCATATTTTGAAAAATTTGGAGAGTATATCTATATGTATATGTATATCTATACACACACACACACACACGCACACACACAACTCACAGACATTAAAAATACCAATATAAATGCCAATCGAAATTCATCAGTAAATATGTATCATCCACAAATGTAAAAATATTTATTTTGCTGAACATGAGTTAATGTATAATGTTGTTCTACTAGGACACTCTCCTATAGGTTTAATTTTCATTTCCAACAGCATTTAGGAGGAGTGAACTCTTCTCACAATTTGTATCTGCCAAGACAGCCACCTCACAAAAATGTACGTGTGATACCTGGTAGGATTCTATATATGCATATAAATATACATGTGTGAATAGGCTACAGAAAAGGCAAACAAGAATTCACATATTTGTTAAGTTTAAAAACACATGGAGAATATTTCAATTAAAATTTGACTAGATTTATAACTCCTACCTTATATAATGCAAATGTCAAGTCCAACTATACAACATGTCTCCTCTGAAGTACTTGTATTTCTAATGTGTTGGGTTAATTTTCTCCATTATATTAGGATGAATAGTCTGAGTCTACTAGGTATGGGTTAGTGTCAGGGATTCAGTATTTCGAATGGAAAATTGGAAAATGAATCCAATGTGTATGTAAATATATGCTGCACCAATATCCTCCCGCTCTCATCCAGAACAATGCCTTGACATTACCTTCACCCCAAGTAAGACACAATTAGAGGAGAAGAGTTACAAAATCAGTGAATACATATCTGGAATGGAAAATGCTCAGGAGTTCACAACCTTGGAGGTGGTAGAGGAGTTTCCAAAACTAAGGGACACGGTAAACCCTCCACAAACATGGAGCTCTGCTGACCTAAAAACTTTTTGAGAAACTGCCTCTGAGCTTCCACACTTGAAATATATGTTGTTTTCAGGAGATTTGGCTTCCTCTGTAGTGAGACCATCAAAGCTGGGTCTGCATCTATGTGACCTGGAGGACATGGTTTCTTATTTTCCAGTGAGCAAGATGAAGCAGTGCTGAATCCTCTCTTTGTAGGTAAACTGAGGCTACTGGGGACTAAGTGTCTCCCGGTGTGGACTGTGAAGCCATTTGGTCCTCCTCCACTTTTTGTGGTGTTTTTGCTGCTGCACTGTGAGTTTGGTATTTGTTTCACGAAATACTAGGAGCTAACCTGGGACACAGTGCTGGAGGGAGTTCTGTCACGTGTGGTGGGTCAGGGTCTGCAAGAGAATGCAACAACTAGGCTCCTATCTCTCACAGCTTGCCCCATTGCCCCCTTGTCCATATCAACCTGATTCTTAATTTTCCTCTGAAAACTCTCCATATAACAAGATGCCTTTACATATAAGGGTCTGCTGGCTGCACCATGTCAGTTACAAGCCATTTGGAATCCGATGGTAGATCCACATGGCCCTACCACGGATGTTTTATCAAACACCTCCCCACCATTGCTCTAGACCCACTACTCAGCAGGCTCCAGCTTACTGGCATCTCTGTTCTACACCATTTTCATGAAACTCAGTAAATCAAGGCACTGTCTGGTATACTCATGATCTGCAACAGGACATCCAATGTTTCTCCAGTGCCACCTGGTCGTAGGAAATTCAAAAATTTCATGGTATTTATCTAGCCATTTTTCAAGCATGAAGTTGGAGGCACTGTGGGTTTCAGTTCATTCAGCAAACATTAAATGGTGAGGAAGCTCATTTTAATGAAATCTCTGGAGAACTCTCACAGGCACGGCTTCCCAAAGAGTGGACAAAAGGTCACATTAGGCCAGGCCCATTGAGGTCTACAATGTGAGGTCCATGTGTGTTTTGACTCTCAACTATGGCTGCCATTTCTTGAAGAATAAAATCATGTGATATCCTTGCTGAGATTCCCAGGCCTCTGTGGAAATCCACCCGGGGCCTAGGTCTCAGTTTACAAGAGCGACTTTCATGCATGGCCTCTTAAAATCCCAACAAAATTCATGGCAATGCTTCTCTGAGTTCAGTTCCAAAACCCAGTCTCTACGGGGAATCACACCAGAGTTCAAGCCCACGTGGACCCAGTCATTTTTTCCAATGCCACACAAATGACCAAAATTAAAACCAAAACACTCCCACATGGCCCTCATCTTATTCCATATAGTCAATCATCTTAACCTCTGGCTGGAGGTTTCCATGAGGGGTGCAGCCCAAGACAGTGTCCAAAATCAGCTCGTTTGCCCCTCATTTGCCTAAAGTCAGGGTAGCCTGGACACCGTTTCTGTGAACCAGGAGTGAACAAATAAGCCTGCCGTTAATACTTCTGTGTTTCTCCAATTTGAGGCCTACTGATTTTAGGTATCGATTCTTTAGGTGATTTAGAGTCATGCGAAAACACAAGCACCTCTGCAGGGCTTTGAAGAACTCATTTGACCCAAAGAATCCCTATTGTCATTTGATGGAGTGCAGGAACCTAACAGAGGAAGGCAAGAGACTTCATCCACAATGAATGAAATTTTTTGCCATTTTGGTTTTGGAAGCTCACATGGGATCATTCTTAAGATCCATCAGGTGCTGAGAATCTAAGTCACAGCCACACACAGGTCCAAGAGGCTGATAAAGACACATCCCTTTCTAAAGCAATTAAGCAAAGAGCCACAGGTGAGGCCCATTCATTTCCATTTGAAAACTGTTTTCTTCAGGCTTCACAAAGGGGTGGCCTGAGGCAAAGACCTTCCTGACATTCAGTGAAACACAACAATAAGTAAGCAAAAGGCCCAAAGCTGGTTTCTGCACTGAGACTTTCCTGGTCACACTGATATCTGAGTTTTCTGAGATGCTCGCCATTCTCTTCAGCTATCCAGTACATGGCCATGTCACAGAGCTTGGAGGTGGTACATATTTTGGACACAAATCCATGAGCCTATTCTGGAGAGCGGCCAGAATTCAGGAAGAAAACAACAACTTAGAAAGATAGCAGGTGTTGCACATCGATAAGACAAGCTGCAGTCCATTCATATATTGTGCAGGATGAATTATGGGAAGATTTATACTAGACAGGACACATTCATTAATGCATTCTCTTTTCTAATGTCTACAACAACGGACACAGTGGGATACACAGAAACAATCGCCATGTCAAATGACTTACTAGAAACTGTCCACTCCAAACCAAACAAACCACCTTTCCTATCTATTCTCAGAACATGATACAAAACAACAAACCCACACCCACTCCCACAAAGGCACCTCCTTCCCCCAAGTAGGTCTGTGACTATCCGAAGTGTCCTCTGACTGGTGGGCCATACTGTGTTCCCCCGAAATGGCCTGTCTTCTCTCAGATCTTGTTTCCTTGACCAACTCTGTGAAGATGTCAGGAAAAAGTGGTTAGCCACTACCTGTTTTCTCAGGAAAGGTCCATCTTCAGAGCTCTCCTGGCATTTGGCCATCCTCACATCATTAGGTACCAAGAAAACTGACTCTGTCCTTGGTAAATCCAAACAAGTGAGCCCACTGGGACTGGGACTGGGACTGCCTCTGGGTGCCTGGTTTCTTGGATACCAAGTTCAGAGAGTTCCATCACCAAGGAAATGAGGTATGTCACATTCTTTGGAACTGAATGAGGTCACTGCCTTGGCAACCACTTTGTCCTAACAGTTGCTTCCAAGGGTAACATAAGATGGAGGTTGCCCCTACTTCCTGTGACACTTTCATAAGGTAGAATGTATATCAACCATTGGCACCCGGGAACAGCTTGCCACTCAGGCCTGGTTTGGTCCATCTTCTCTACAATAAGAAGAGAGAGATTCAGATTCAGACACATCCCTTCATCCTGACCAGGTTGTTTGCCATGGAAGATGACTTTTGCTCTCTCAGGTGCTTCATACCTGCCTACAACTTCTCCAGGTATCATTTGTGCATGGACATTTGAGGTTCTCATCAGGTGGAATGTCCCCAACTTTCTTGTATTGTAAGAACCACTCTGTCCCTGCTCTTCTGTAAAATGATTGAGGGAACAGTGTATACTTGGGGTTAAAAACAGGTTTGATTTGGGTTACGTGTGATTCTGTGTGATGAGTAATGGTATTGGGAACCTGCAATATTTACAAGAATATAGAGGTGAAATGTAAGTAGGAAAACAGAAATCTAGGTATGATTTGAAGCCCAGAAGGGTTTTGCCCTTTATTGGGATACTTAGCTTTGATTGATGTTCTGCAAAGATGCCTCAGATAATTCGATATACAATGGCATAGGACCTTGTAAATTGGATGATTGAATTTAGAAGAGAACATCCAGTCAAAAAGGGATATTCAGTAGGATTAGGAAGATAGTCGGTAGGTTTAGGAAGAAGAGTGAGTATAGGATTTGGACCAAAAGTTCTTTAGCAATAGACTTTCGGTTGTAGAGTGAATGTAAATGTCAGCACATATGAAGAGTCAGTCACTATGTTGAACTGGGGAAAATATGTAGAAAAGCAGATATCAATAGAAACATTACGAAATCAGGCAAAGTATAAAGTGAGTGATAGAATTAGACATTTTCAACAGGGTTGAGTTTGAATATATAAATTAGGAAAAAACCAAATATGTATTCACGAATAGGATTGACAATTGACAGCATTAGGCAACCTGGACATGGATGTTTTTAGAAATCCATGTTCAATTTCCTTTTAGGCTTTGGTACAATCATAAGTGTGACCTTTCCATTTTTTGTCCAGAATATTACTGTGATAATGAGGTGACATGAGTATTTCTTTCACCATTTCTGGGAGCAATATATTGAAGATGTAAAATGAGAATCGGGGGTACAAAGAGGTGTACCCTGTTTCTAGGAACATAGAGAAAAAGCATGAATAGACCATACTGTGAATAAATAATATAACTTTTTTGAACTTTAAATAATGAATTAACTGATATCTGAAAAATTAAAGGAAATCGTATATTGATATACAATCATTCATTCCAACCAGGTATATATCTAATGGAAATATTAGTGTTTTGGTTTATTATGAAGAGTGTGTGAGTTTTGCTTCAAAATGATTATGGAAATTCAAAATAATGTGTTTGGAAAGAAGTCTCATGAAAAGACCAGTCAAGAAACCCTGATAATACATGTGTTCTGAAGCAAGATGATTAAAGTTGAAACAAATGCTTATTAATTTGTGAACTTGTGGATGTAATGTATATCCTGTGATGTGCAAAAACTGAAGAAACAATAATGTACCAGTGTCGAATACAAATGAATGACAAATTACATATCATGTCCCATAGGAGTCTACTTGCATTGATGTTAGACTAGGTCAGTTACTGTAGAATAATTAGGATTTGTATGCACCATTCACTGAAGTTAGTTTTCAGTACTAGGAAACAAATATGTATTTCAGGTGGATGAATATTTCTGATTATAATCTTGTGAAAAGTTGATTTTAAATCCACATACATGAACATGAATGAATTTAGAGTGTGTATATTAGACACATATATTTCATATTTTGAAAAATTTGGAGAGTATATCTATATCTATATCTATATCTATATCTATATCTATATATATATACACACACACACACACACACACACACACACACACACACACACAACACTCACAGACATTAAAAATACCAATATAAATGCCAATCGAAATTCATCAGTAAATATGTATCATCCACCAATGCAAAAATATTTATTTTACTGAACATGAGTTAATGTATAATGTTGTTCTACTAGGACTCTCTCCTATAGGTTGAATTTTCATTTCCAACAGCATTTAGGAGGAGTGAACTCTCCTCACAATTTGTATCTGCCAAGATAGCCATCTCACAAAAATGTACGTGTGATACCTGGTAGGATTCTATATATGCATATAAATATACATGTGTGAATAGGCTACAGAAAAGGCAAACAAGAATTCACATATTTGTTAAGTTTAAAAACACATGGAGAATATTTCAATTAAAATTTGACTAGATTTATAACTCCTACCTTATATAATGCAAATGTCAAGTCCAACTATACAACATGTCTCTGGAGAACCTTTGGATGTCCTGTTGTTTATCATGAGTATACTAGACAGTGCCTTGATTGACTGTGTTTCATGAAAATGATCTAGAACAGACATGCCAGTAAGTTGGTGCCTGCTGAGTATTTTGCCTAGAGCAGTGGTGTGTATGTGTGTCATAATACATCTCTGATGTGGCCATATGGATTTGCCATTGGCTTCCAAATGGCTTGTGACAGACATGGTGAAGCCAGCAGACACTAATATGTAAGGGCGTCTTGTTATATGGAGAGGTTTCATGGCAATGTTAAGAATCAGGTTGCAATAGACAAGGAAAAAGCTATGTGGGATAGAAGCCTGGTTGGTGCATTCTCCTGCAGACCCTGACCCACCACATGTGGCAGAACTCCATCCATCACTGTGTCCCTTTTGAACTCCTTGTATTTCTTGAAGCAAATACCAAACTCCCAATGCAGGAGAAAGAAAAACCATGAAAAAGTGGAGGATGACCAAATGGCTTCACAGCCCAGATGGGGAGAGACTTAGCACACACTGGTCACATTTTACTTAAAAGAGAGAATTCACCACTGCTGCCTCATGTTCATTAGAAAATAAGAAACCATGTCCTCCAGGTCACATAGAATCAGACCCAGCTTTGATGGTCTCACGACAAAGGAAGCTAAAGCTCCTGAAAACAACATATATTTCAAGTGCCCAACCTCAGAGGCAGTTTATCAAGAAGTCCTTTAGGCCAGCTGAGCTCCATGTTTGTGGAGTTTTTAACCTGTCCCTTACTTATGGAAACTTCTCTACCACATCCAAGGTTGTGAACTCCTGAGCATTTTCCATTCCAGTTATATATTCACAGATTTTATAACTCTTCTCCACTAATTGTGTCTTACTTGGGGTGAAGGTAATGTCAAGGCATTGTTCTGGATGAGAGAGGGAAAATATTTTGTGTAGCACATATTTGATAGACTTTGGATTCTTTTTCCTATTTTCCATTCAAAATACTGAATCCCTGACACTAACACATACCCTACTAGACTCTGACTACTAATCCTAATATGATGGAGAAAAATAACCCAAATAGAACAGAAATACAAGCAGGTCAGAGGAGGCATGGTGTATTTTTGAACTTTTCTTTTGCATAATAAATGGTAGGTGTTATAAATCTAGTGAATTTTTATTTGGAATAGTTTTTCATGTGTTTTTAAAATTAACAAATATGTGAATTCCTGCC
>NW_027511170.1:0-27693 GCF_048772815.1 Callospermophilus lateralis | reverse complement strand
GAAAGGCGTTGTGAGGTTGCCAAAAAACTACAGTCTCCGGTAATCTCAACATATATTTTTTCTTCGACCTTCATGATACTTTCATGTAATGAGCAGTAGACCAATACAACTTGGATGCCCTAGTTTCATTCTCCTAGGTTGAAGCATTCGTTTACAGTAACAGTTTGAATTTTTAGGTTTCACTCTGTTTTCTCCTATATTGACAGATGCAGTTCGAATTCTAAATCAAACACGGTTTCTGCTAGCTCCTTGAAACTTGACACAATACAGTAGTTCTACGTTCTATCTCTAAGGTTTGTTTTGTCTTGATGTAGTCTTAAGCAGAGACTGGAGAATAACTCATTCAATGAAAGGCATTGTTAGTCTGCCAAAAAACTACAGTCTCCTGAAATCACAACATATATTTTTTTCTTCCGACCTTCATGATACTTTCAAGTAATGAGCAGTACACCAATCAAACTTGGATGATCAAGTTTTGTTCTCCTAGGTTGAAGCATTCGTTTGCAGTAACAGTTTGAATTTTCAGGTTTCACTCTGTTTTCTCCTATATTGACAGATGCAGTTCGATCTCTAAATCAAACACAGTTTGTCCTAGCTTCTTGAAACTTGACACAATACAGTAGTTCTACGTTCTATCTCTAAGTTTTGTTTCCTCTTGATGTAGCCTAATGCAGGGACTGCGAATAACACTTATATGGAAAGGGCTTGCCAAACTTCCAAACAATAGAGACTCCTGAAATCTCAACATATATTTTTTCATCCAATCTTCATGATACATTCACGTAATGATCAGTACACCAATCCCACTTGGATGCCCAAGTTTAGTTCTCCTAGATTGAAGCATTCATATCCAGGAACAGTTTGAATTTTTAGGTTTCACTCTGTTTTCTCCTATATTGACAGATGCAGTTCGAACTCTAAATCAACACGGTTTGTGCTAGCTTCTTGAAACTTGACACAATACAGTAGTTCTACGTTCTATCTCTAAGGTTTGTTTCCTCTTGATGTAGTCTTAAGCAAAGACTGGTGAATAACTCATTCAATGAAAGGCGTTGTTAGGTTGGCAAAAAATTACAGTCTCCTGTAATCTCAACATATATTTTTTCTTCCGACCTTCATGATACTTTCAAGTAATGAGCAGTAGACCAGTCAAACTTGGATACCCTAGTTTCGTTCTTCTAGGTTGAAGCATTCGTTTGCAGTAACAGTTTGAATTTTTAGGTTTCACTCTGTTTTCTCCTATATTGACAGATGCAGTTCGAACTCTAAATCAACACGGTTTGTCCTAGCTTCTTGAAACTTGACACAATACAGTAGTTCTACGTTCTATCTCAAAGGTTTGTTTCCTCTGGATGTAGTCTTAAGCAAAGACTGGTGAGAAACTCATTCCATGAAAGGCGTTGTTAGGTTGCCAAAAAACTACAGTCTCCTGTAATCTCAAAATATATTTTTTCTTCCGACCTTCATGAACTTTCAAGTAATGAGCAGTACACCAATCAAACTTGGATGCCCTAGTTTCGTTCTTCTAGGTTGAAGCATTCGTTTGCAGTAACAGTTTTAATTTTTAGGTTTCACTCTGTTTTCTCCTATATTGACAGATGCAGTTCGAACTCTAAATCAACACGGTTTGTGCTAGCTTCTTGAACTTGACACAATACAGTAGTTCTACGTTCTATCTCTAAGGTTTGTTTCTCCTTGATGTAGTGTTAAGCAAAGACTGGTGAATAACTCATTCAATGAAAGGTGTTGTTAGGTTGGCAAAAAACTACAGTCTCCTGTAATCTCAACAAATATTTTTTCTTCCGACCTTCATGATACTTTCAAGTAATGAGCAGTACACCAATCAAACTTGGATGCCCAAGTTTCGTTCTCCTAGGTTGACGCATTCGTTTGCAGTAACAGATCAAATTTTTAGGTTTCACTCTGTTTTCTCCATATTGACAGATGCAGTTCGAACTCTAAATCAAACACAGTTTGTGCTAGCTTCTTGAAACTTGACAAAATACAGTAGTTCTGCGTTCTATCTCTAAGATTTGTTTCCTCTTGATGTAGCCTAATGCAGGGACTGCGAATAACACTTATATGGAAAGGGTTTACCAAACTTCCAAACACTAGAGTATCCTGAAATCTCAACATATATTTTTTCATCCAATCTTCATGATACATTCACGTAATGATCAGTACACCAATCCCACTTGGATGCCCAAGTTTAGTTCTAGATTGAAGCAATCGTTTCCAGGAACACTTTGAATTTTTAGGTTTCACTCTGTTTTCTCCTAATTGACAGATGCAGTTCGAACTCTAAATCAACACGGTTTGTGCTAGCTTCTTGAAACTTGACACAATACAGTAGTTCTACGTTCTATCTCTAAGGTTTGTTTCCTCTTGATGTAGCCTTAAGCAGAGACTGGAGAATAACTCATTCATTGAAAGGCGTTGTTAGGCTGCCAAAAAACTACAGTCTCCTGAAATCACAACATATATTTTTTCTTCCGACCTTCATGATACTTTCAAGTAATGAGCAGTACACCAATCAAACTTGGATGCCCAAGTTTCGTTCTCCTAGGTTGAAGCATTCGGTTGCAGTAACAGTTTGAATTTTTAGGTTTCACTCTGTTTTCTCCTATATTGACAGATGCAGTTCGAACTCTAAATCAAACACAGTTTGTGCTAGATTCTTGAAACTTGACACAATACAGTATTTCTACGTTCTAAGTTTTGTTTCCTCTTTATGTAGCCTAATGCAGGGACTGCGAATAACACTTATATGGAAAGGGTTTGCCAAACTTGCAAACACTAGAGTCTCCTGAAATCTCAACATATATTTTTTCATCCAATCTTCATGATACATTCACGTAATGATCAGTACACAAATCCCACTTGATGCCAAGTTCAGTTCTCCTAGATAGAAGCATTCGTTTCCAGGAACAGTTTAAATTTTTAGGTTTCACTCTGTTTTCTCCATATTGACAGATGCAGTTCGAACTCTAAATCAAACACAGTTTGTCCTAGCTTCTTGAAACTTGACACAATACAGTAGTTCTACGTTCTATCTCTAAGTTTTGTTTCCTCTTGATGTAGCCTAATGCAGGGACTGCGAATAACACTTATATGGAAAGGGCTTGCCAAACTTCCAAACAATAGAGACTCCTGAAATCTCAACATATATTTTTTCATCCAATCTTCATGATACATTCACGTAATGATCAGTACACCAATCCCACTTGGATGCCCAAGTTTAGTTCTCCTAGATTGAAGCATTCATATCCAGGAACAGTTTGAATTTTTAGGTTTCACTCTGTTTTCTCCTATATTGACAGATGCAGTTCGAACTCTAAATCAACACGGTTTGTGCTAGCTTCTTGAAACTTGACACAATACAGTAGTTCTACGTTCTATCTCTAAGGTTTGTTTCCTCTTGATGTAGTCTTAAGCAAAGACTGGTGAATAACTCATTCAATGAAAGGCGTTGTTAGGTTGGCAAAAAATTACAGTCTCCTGTAATCTCAACATATATTTTTTCTTCCGACCTTCATGATACTTTCAAGTAATGAGCAGTAGACCAGTCAAACTTGGATACCCTAGTTTCGTTCTTCTAGGTTGAAGCATTCGTTTGCAGTAACAGTTTGAATTTTTAGGTTTCACTCTGTTTTCTCCTATATTGACAGATGCAGTTCGAACTCTAAATCAACACGGTTTGTCCTAGCTTCTTGAAACTTGACACAATACAGTAGTTCTACGTTCTATCTCAAAGGTTTGTTTCCTCTGGATGTAGTCTTAAGCAAAGACTGGTGAGAAACTCATTCCATGAAAGGCGTTGTTAGGTTGCCAAAAAAACTACAGTCTCCTGTAATCTCAAAATATATTTTTTCTTCCGACCTTCATGAACTTTCAAGTAATGAGCAGTACACCAATCAAACTTGGATGCCCTAGTTTCGTTCTTCTAGGTTGAAGCATTCGTTTGCAGTAACAGTTTTAATTTTTAGGTTTCACTCTGTTTTCTCCTATATTGACAGATGCAGTTCGAACTCTAAATCAACACGGTTTGTGCTAGCTTCTTGAAACTTGACACAATACAGTAGTTCTACGTTCTATCTCTAAGGTTTGTTTCTCCTTGATGTAGTGTTAAGCAAAGACTGGTGAATAACTCATTCAATGAAAGGTGTTGTTAGGTTGGCAAAAAACTACAGTCTCCTGTAATCTCAACAAATATTTTTTCTTCCGACCTTCATGATACTTTCAAGTAATGAGCAGTACACCAATCAAACTTGGATGCCCAAGTTTCGTTCTCCTAGGTTGACGCATTCGTTTGCAGTAACAGATCAAATTTTTAGGTTTCACTCTGTTTTCTCCATATTGACAGATGCAGTTCGAACTCTAAATCAAACACAGTTTGTGCTAGCTTCTTGAAACTTGACAAAATACAGTAGTTCTGCGTTCTATCTCTAAGATTTGTTTCCTCTTGATGTAGCCTAATGCAGGGACTGCGAATAACACTTATATGGAAAGGGTTTACCAAACTTCCAAACACTAGAGTATCCTGAAATCTCAACATATATTTTTTCATCCAATCTTCATGATACATTCACGTAATGATCAGTACACCAATCCCACTTGGATGCCCAAGTTTAGTTCTAGATTGAAGCAATCGTTTCCAGGAACACTTTGAATTTTTAGGTTTCACTCTGTTTTCTCCTAATTGACAGATGCAGTTCGAACTCTAAATCAACACGGTTTGTGCTAGCTTCTTGAAACTTGACACAATACAGTAGTTCTACGTTCTATCTCTAAGGTTTGTTTCCTCTTGATGTAGCCTTAAGCAGAGACTGGAGAATAACTCATTCATTGAAAGGCGTTGTTAGGCTGCCAAAAAACTACAGTCTCCTGAAATCACAACATATATTTTTTCTTCCGACCTTCATGATACTTTCAAGTAATGAGCAGTACACCAATCAAACTTGGATGCCCAAGTTTCGTTCTCCTAGGTTGAAGCATTCGGTTGCAGTAACAGTTTGAATTTTTAGGTTTCACTCTGTTTTCTCCTATATTGACAGATGCAGTTCGAACTCTAAATCAAACACAGTTTGTGCTAGATTCTTGAAACTTGACACAATACAGTATTTCTACGTTCTAAGTTTTGTTTCCTCTTTATGTAGCCTAATGCAGGGACTGCGAATAACACTTATATGGAAAGGGTTTGCCAAACTTGCAAACACTAGAGTCTCCTGAAATCTCAACATATATTTTTTCATCCAATCTTCATGATACATTCACGTAATGATCAGTACACAAATCCCACTTGATGCCAAGTTCAGTTCTCCTAGATAGAAGCATTCGTTTCCAGGAACAGTTTAAATTTTTAGGTTTCACTCTGTTTTCTCCATATTGACAGATGCAGTTCGAACTCTAAATCAAACACAGTTTGTCCTAGCTTCTTGAAACTTGACACAATACAGTAGTTCTACATTCTATCTCTAAGTTTTGTTTCCTCTTGATGTAGCCTAATGCAGGGACTGCGAATAACACTTATATGGAAAGGGCTTGCCAAACTTCCAAACAATAGAGACTCCTGAAATCTCAACATATATTTTTTCATCCAATCTTCATGATACATTCACGTAATGATCAGTACACCAATCCCACTTGGATGCCCAAGTTTAGTTCTCCTAGATTGAAGCATTCATATCCAGGAACAGTTTGAATTTTTAGGTTTCACTCTGTTTTCTCCTATATTGACAGATGCAGTTCGAACTCTAAATCAACACGGTTTGTGCTAGCTTCTTGAAACTTGACACAATACAGTAGTTCTACGTTCTATCTCTAAGGTTTGTTTCCTCTTGATGTAGTCTTAAGCAAAGACTGGTGAATAACTCATTCAATGAAAGGCGTTGTTAGGTTGGCAAAAAATTACAGTCTCCTGTAATCTCAACATATATTTTTTCTTCCGACCTTCATGATACTTTCAAGTAATGAGCAGTAGACCAGTCAAACTTGGATACCCTAGTTTCGTTCTTCTAGGTTGAAGCATTCGTTTGCAGTAACAGTTTGAATTTTTAGGTTTCACTCTGTTTTCTCCTATATTGACAGATGCAGTTCGAACTCTAAATCAACACGGTTTGTCCTAGCTTCTTGAAACTTGACACAATACAGTAGTTCTACGTTCTATCTCAAAGGTTTGTTTCCTCTGGATGTAGTCTTAAGCAAAGACTGGTGAGAAACTCATTCCATGAAAGGCGTTGTTAGGTTGCCAAAAAACTACAGTCTCCTGTAATCTCAAAATATATTTTTTCTTCCGACCTTCATGAACTTTCAAGTAATGAGCAGTACACCAATCAAACTTGGATGCCCTAGTTTCGTTCTTCTAGGTTGAAGCATTCGTTTGCAGTAACAGTTTTAATTTTTAGGTTTCACTCTGTTTTCTCCTATATTGACAGATGCAGTTCGAACTCTAAATCAACACGGTTTGTGCTAGCTTCTTGAAACTTGACACAATACAGTAGTTCTACGTTCTATCTCTAAGGTTTGTTTCTCCTTGATGTAGTGTTAAGCAAAGACTGGTGAATAACTCATTCAATGAAAGGTGTTGTTAGGTTGGCAAAAAACTACAGTCTCCTGTAATCTCAACAAATATTTTTTCTTCCGACCTTCATGATACTTTCAAGTAATGAGCAGTACACCAATCAAACTTGGATGCCCAAGTTTCGTTCTCCTAGGTTGACGCATTCGTTTGCAGTAACAGATCAAATTTTTAGGTTTCACTCTGTTTTCTCCATATTGACAGATGCAGTTCGAACTCTAAATCAAACACAGTTTGTGCTAGCTTCTTGAAACTTGACAAAATACAGTAGTTCTGCGTTCTATCTCTAAGATTTGTTTCCTCTTGATGTAGCCTAATGCAGGGACTGCGAATAACACTTATATGGAAAGGGTTTACCAAACTTCCAAACACTAGAGTATCCTGAAATCTCAACATATATTTTTTCATCCAATCTTCATGATACATTCACGTAATGATCAGTACACCAATCCCACTTGGATGCCCAAGTTTAGTTCTAGATTGAAGCAATCGTTTCCAGGAACACTTTGAATTTTTAGGTTTCACTCTGTTTTCTCCTAATTGACAGATGCAGTTCGAACTCTAAATCAACACGGTTTGTGCTAGCTTCTTGAAACTTGACACAATACAGTAGTTCTACGTTCTATCTCTAAGGTTTGTTTCCTCTTGATGTAGCCTTAAGCAGAGACTGGAGAATAACTCATTCATTGAAAGGCGTTGTTAGGCTGCCAAAAAACTACAGTCTCCTGAAATCACAACATATATTTTTTCTTCCGACCTTCATGATACTTTCAAGTAATGAGCAGTACACCAATCAAACTTGGATGCCCAAGTTTCGTTCTCCTAGGTTGAAGCATTCGGTTGCAGTAACAGTTTGAATTTTTAGGTTTCACTCTGTTTTCTCCTATATTGACAGATGCAGTTCGAACTCTAAATCAAACACAGTTTGTGCTAGATTCTTGAAACTTGACACAATACAGTATTTCTACGTTCTAAGTTTTGTTTCCTCTTTATGTAGCCTAATGCAGGGACTGCGAATAACACTTATATGGAAAGGGTTTGCCAAACTTGCAAACACTAGAGTCTCCTGAAATCTCAACATATATTTTTTCATCCAATCTTCATGATACATTCACGTAATGATCAGTACACAAATCCCACTTGATGCCAAGTTCAGTTCTCCTAGATAGAAGCATTCGTTTCCAGGAACAGTTTAAATTTTTAGGTTTCACTCTGTTTTCTCCATATTGACAGATGCAGTTCGAACTCTAAATCAAACACAGTTTGTCCTAGCTTCTTGAAACTTGACACAATACAGTAGTTCTACGTTCTATCTCTAAGTTTTGTTTCCTCTTGATGTAGCCTAATGCAGGGACTGCGAATAACACTTATATGGAAAGGGCTTGCCAAACTTCCAAACAATAGAGACTCCTGAAATCTCAACATATATTTTTTCATCCAATCTTCATGATACATTCACGTAATGATCAGTACACCAATCCCACTTGGATGCCCAAGTTTAGTTCTCCTAGATTGAAGCATTCATATCCAGGAACAGTTTGAATTTTTAGGTTTCACTCTGTTTTCTCCTATATTGACAGATGCAGTTCGAACTCTAAATCAACACGGTTTGTGCTAGCTTCTTGAAACTTGACACAATACAGTAGTTCTACGTTCTATCTCTAAGGTTTGTTTCCTCTTGATGTAGTCTTAAGCAAAGACTGGTGAATAACTCATTCAATGAAAGGCGTTGTTAGGTTGGCAAAAAATTACAGTCTCCTGTAATCTCAACATATATTTTTTCTTCCGACCTTCATGATACTTTCAAGTAATGAGCAGTAGACCAGTCAAACTTGGATACCCTAGTTTCGTTCTTCTAGGTTGAAGCATTCGTTTGCAGTAACAGTTTGAATTTTTAGGTTTCACTCTGTTTTCTCCTATATTGACAGATGCAGTTCGAACTCTAAATCAACACGGTTTGTCCTAGCTTCTTGAAACTTGACACAATACAGTAGTTCTACGTTCTATCTCAAAGGTTTGTTTCCTCTGGATGTAGTCTTAAGCAAAGACTGGTGAGAAACTCATTCCATGAAAGGCGTTGTTAGGTTGCCAAAAAACTACAGTCTCCTGTAATCTCAAAATATATTTTTTCTTCCGACCTTCATGAACTTTCAAGTAATGAGCAGTACACCAATCAAACTTGGATGCCCTAGTTTCGTTCTTCTAGGTTGAAGCATTCGTTTGCAGTAACAGTTTTAATTTTTAGGTTTCACTCTGTTTTCTCCTATATTGACAGATGCAGTTCGAACTCTAAATCAACACGGTTTGTGCTAGCTTCTTGAAACTTGACACAATACAGTAGTTCTACGTTCTATCTCTAAGGTTTGTTTCTCCTTGATGTAGTGTTAAGCAAAGACTGGTGAATAACTCATTCAATGAAAGGTGTTGTTAGGTTGGCAAAAAACTACAGTCTCCTGTAATCTCAACAAATATTTTTTCTTCCGACCTTCATGATACTTTCAAGTAATGAGCAGTACACCAATCAAACTTGGATGCCCAAGTTTCGTTCTCCTAGGTTGACGCATTCGTTTGCAGTAACAGATCAAATTTTTAGGTTTCACTCTGTTTTCTCCATATTGACAGATGCAGTTCGAACTCTAAATCAAACACAGTTTGTGCTAGCTTCTTGAAACTTGACAAAATACAGTAGTTCTGCGTTCTATCTCTAAGATTTGTTTCCTCTTGATGTAGCCTAATGCAGGGACTGCGAATAACACTTATATGGAAAGGGTTTACCAAACTTCCAAACACTAGAGTATCCTGAAATCTCAACATATATTTTTTCATCCAATCTTCATGATACATTCACGTAATGATCAGTACACCAATCCCACTTGGATGCCCAAGTTTAGTTCTAGATTGAAGCAATCGTTTCCAGGAACACTTTGAATTTTTAGGTTTCACTCTGTTTTCTCCTAATTGACAGATGCAGTTCGAACTCTAAATCAACACGGTTTGTGCTAGCTTCTTGAAACTTGACACAATACAGTAGTTCTACGTTCTATCTCTAAGGTTTGTTTCCTCTTGATGTAGCCTTAAGCAGAGACTGGAGAATAACTCATTCATTGAAAGGCGTTGTTAGGCTGCCAAAAAACTACAGTCTCCTGAAATCACAACATATATTTTTTCTTCCGACCTTCATGATACTTTCAAGTAATGAGCAGTACACCAATCAAACTTGGATGCCCAAGTTTCGTTCTCCTAGGTTGAAGCATTCGGTTGCAGTAACAGTTTGAATTTTTAGGTTTCACTCTGTTTTCTCCTATATTGACAGATGCAGTTCGAACTCTAAATCAAACACAGTTTGTGCTAGATTCTTGAAACTTGACACAATACAGTATTTCTACGTTCTAAGTTTTGTTTCCTCTTTATGTAGCCTAATGCAGGGACTGCGAATAACACTTATATGGAAAGGGTTTGCCAAACTTGCAAACACTAGAGTCTCCTGAAATCTCAACATATATTTTTTCATCCAATCTTCATGATACATTCACGTAATGATCAGTACACAAATCCCACTTGATGCCAAGTTCAGTTCTCCTAGATAGAAGCATTCGTTTCCAGGAACAGTTTGAATTTTTAGGTTTCACTCTGTTTACTCCTATATTGACAGATGCAGTTCGAACTCTAAATCAACACGGTTTGTGCTAGCTTCTTGAAACTTGACACAATACAGTAGTTCTACGTTCTATCTTTAAGTTTTGTTTCCTCTTGATGTATCCTAATGCAGGGACTGCGAATAACACTTATATGGAAAGGGGTTGACAAACTTCCAAACAATAGAGTCTCCTGAAATCTCAACATATATTTTTTATTCCGATCTTCATGATACATTCACGTAATGATCAGTACACCAATCGCACTTGGATGCCCAAGTTTAGTTCTCCTAGATTGAAGCATTCGTTTCCAGGAACAGTTTGAATTTTTAGGTTTCACTCTGTTTTCTCCTATATTGACAGATGCAGTTCGAACTCTAAATCAACACGGTTTTTGCTAGCTTCTTGAAACTTGACACAATAGAGTAGTTCTACGTTCTATCTCTAATGTTTGTTTCCTCTTGATGTAGCCTTAAGCAAAGACTGGCGAATAACTCATTCAAAGAAATGCGTTGTTAGGTTGCCAAAAAACTACAGTCTCCTGTAATCTCAACATATATTATTTCTTCCGACCTTCATGATACTTTCAAGTAATGAGCAGTACACCAATCAAACTTGGATGCCCTAGTTTCGTTCTTCTAGGTTGAAGCATTCGTATGCAGTAACAGTATGAATTTTTAGGTTTCACTCTGTTTTCTCCTATATTGACAGATGCAGTTCGAACTCTAAATCAAACACGGTTTGTGCTAGCTTCTTGAAACTTGACACAATACAGTAGTTCTATGTTCTATCTCTAAGGTTTGTTTCCTCTTGATGTAGCCTTAAGCAGAGACTGGAGAATAACTCATTCAATGAAAGGCGTTGTTAGGCTGCCAAAAAACTACAGTCTTCTGAAATCACAACATATATTTTTTCTTACGACCTTCATGATACTTTCAAGTAATGAGCAGTACACCAATCAAACTTGGATGCCCAAGTTTCGTTCTCCTAGGTTGAAGCATTCGTTTGCAGTAACAGTTTGAATTTTTAGGTTTCACTCTGTTTTCTCCTATATTGACAGATGCAGTTCGATCTCTAAATCAAACACAGTTTGTGCTAGCTTCTTGAAACTTGACACAATACAGTAGTTCTACGTTCTATCTCTAAGTTTTGTTTCCTCTTGATGTAGCCTAATGCAGGGACTGCGAATAACACTTATATGGAAAGGGGTTGCCAAACTTCCAAACACTAGAGTCTCCTGAAATCTCAACATATATTTTTTCATTCAATCTTCATGATACATTCACGTAATGATCAGTACACCAATCTTACTTGGATGCTCAAGTTTAGTTTTCCTAGATTGAAGCATTCGTTTCCAGGAACAGTTTGAATTTTTAGGTTTCACTCTGTTTTCTCCTATATTGACAAATGCAGTTCGAACTCTAAATCAACACGGTTTGTGCTAGTTTCTTGAAACTTGACACAATACAGTAGTTCTACGTTCTATCTCTAAGGTTTGTTTCCTCTTGATGTAGTCTTAAGCAAAGACTGGTGAATAACTCATTCAATGAAAGGCGTTGTGAGGTTGCCAAAAAACTACAGTCTCCGGTAATCTCAACATATATTTTTTCTTCGACCTTCATGATACTTTCATGTAATGAGCAGTAGACCAATACAACTTGGATGCCCTAGTTTCATTCTCCTAGGTTGAAGCATTCGTTTACAGTAACAGTTTGAATTTTTAGGTTTCACTCTGTTTTCTCCTATATTGACAGATGCAGTTCGAATTCTAAATCAAACACGGTTTCTGCTAGCTCCTTGAAACTTGACACAATACAGTAGTTCTACGTTCTATCTCTAAGGTTTGTTTTGTCTTGATGTAGCCTTAAGCAGAGACTGGAGAATAACTCATTCAATGAAAGGCATTGTTAGTCTGCCAAAAAACTACAGTCTCCTGAAATCACAACATATATTTCTTTCTTCCGACCTTCATGATACTTTCAAGTAATGAGCAGTACACCAATCAAACTTGGATGATCAAGTTTTGTTCTCCTAGGTTGAAGCATTCGTTTGCAGTAACAGTTTGAATTTTCAGGTTTCACTCTGTTTTCTCCTATATTGACAGATGCAGTTCGATCTCTAAATCAAACACAGTTTGTCCTAGCTTCTTGAAACTTGACACAATACAGTAGTTCTACGTTCTATCTCTAAGTTTTGTTTCCTCTTGATGTAGCCTAATGCAGGGACTGCGAATAACACTTATATGGAAAGGGCTTGCCAAACTTCCAAACAATAGAGACTCCTGAAATCTCAACATATATTTTTTCATCCAATCTTTATGATACATTCACGTAATGATCAGTACACCAATCCCACTTGGATGCCCAAGTTTAGTTCTCCTAGATTGAAGCATTCATATCCAGGAACAGTTTGAATTTTTAGGTTTCACTCTGTTTTCTCCTATATTGACAGATGCAGTTCGAACTCTAAATCAACACGGTTTGTGCTAGCTTCTTGAAACTTGACACAATACAGTAGTTCTACGTTCTATCTCTAAGGTTTGTTTCCTCTTGATGTAGTCTTAAGCAAAGACTGGTGAATAACTCATTCAATGAAAGGCGTTGTTAGGTTGGCAAAAAATTACAGTCTCCTGTAATCTCAACATATATTTTTTCTTCCGACCTTCATGATACTTTCAAGTAATGAGCAGTAGACCAGTCAAACTTGGATACCCTAGTTTCGTTCTTCTAGGTTGAAGCATTCGTTTGCAGTAACAGTTTGAATTTTTAGGTTTCACTCTGTTTTCTCCTATATTGACAGATGCAGTTCGAACTCTAAATCAACACGGTTTGTCCTAGCTTCTTGAAACTTGACACAATACAGTAGTTCTACGTTCTATCTCAAAGGTTTGTTTCCTCTGGATGTAGTCTTAAGCAAAGACTGGTGAGAAACTCATTCCATGAAAGGCGTTGTTAGGTTGCCAAAAAACTACAGTCTCCTGTAATCTCAAAATATATTTTTTCTTCCGACCTTCATGAACTTTCAAGTAATGAGCAGTACACCAATCAAACTTGGATGCCCTAGTTTCGTTCTTCTAGGTTGAAGCATTCGTTTGCAGTAACAGTTTTAATTTTTAGGTTTCACTCTGTTTTCTCCTATATTGACAGATGCAGTTCGAACTCTAAATCAACACGGTTTGTGCTAGCTTCTTGAAACTTGACACAATACAGTAGTTCTACGTTCTATCTCTAAGGTTTGTTTCTCCTTGATGTAGTGTTAAGCAAAGACTGGTGAATAACTCATTCAATGAAAGGTGTTGTTAGGTTGGCAAAAAACTACAGTCTCCTGTAATCTCAACAAATATTTTTTCTTCCGACCTTCATGATACTTTCAAGTAATGAGCAGTACACCAATCAAACTTGGATGCCCAAGTTTCGTTCTCCTAGGTTGACGCATTCGTTTGCAGTAACAGATCAAATTTTTAGGTTTCACTCTGTTTTCTCCATATTGACAGATGCAGTTCGAACTCTAAATCAAACACAGTTTGTGCTAGCTTCTTGAAACTTGACAAAATACAGTAGTTCTGCGTTCTATCTCTAAGATTTGTTTTCTCTTGATGTAGCCTAATGCAGGGACTGCGAATAACACTTATATGGAAAGGGTTTACCAAACTTCCAAACACTAGAGTATCCTGAAATCTCAACATATATTTTTTCATCCAATCTTCATGATACATTCACGTAATGATCAGTACACCAATCCCACTTGGATGCCAAGTTTAGTTCTCCTAGATTGAAGCATTCGTTTCCAGGAACAGTTTGAATTTTTAGGTTTCACTCTGTTAACTCCTATATTGACAGATGCAGTTCGAACTCTAAATCAACACGGTTTGTGTTAGCTTCTTGAAACTTGACACAATACAGTAGTTCTACGTTCTATCTCTAAGATTTGTTTCGTCTTGATGTAGCCTTAAGCAAAGACTGGCGAATAACTCATTCAATGAAATGCGTTGTTAGGTTGCCAAAAAACTACAGTCTCCTGTAATCTCAACATATATTTTTTCTTCTGACCTTCATGATACTTTCAAGTAATGAGCAGTACACCAATCAAACTTGGATGCCCTAGTTTCGTTCTTCTAGGTTGAAGCATTCGTTTGCAATAACAGTTTGAATTTTCAGGTTTCACTCTGTTTTCTCCTATATTGACAGATGCAGTTCGAACTCTAAATCAACACGGTTTGTGCTAGCTTCTTGAAACTTGACACAATAGAGTAGTTCTACGTTCTATCTCTAAGGTTTGTTTCCTCTTGATGTAGTCTTAAGCAAAGACTGGTGAATAACTCATTCAATGAAAGGCGTTGTTAGGTTCGCAAAAAACTACAGTCTCCTGTAATCTCAACATATATTTTTTCTTCCGACCTTCATGATACTTTAAGTAATGAGCAGTACACCAATCAAACTTGGATGTCCAAGTTTCGTTCTCCTAGGTTGAAGCATTCGTTTGCAGTAACAGTTTGAATTTTTAGGTTTCACTCTGTTTTCTCCTATATTGACAGATGCAGTTCGAACTCTAAATCAAACACAGTTTGTGCTAGCTTCTTGAAACTTGACACAATACAGTAGTTCTACGTTCTATCTCTAAGTTTTGTTTCCTCTTGATGTAGCCTAATGCAGAGACTGCGAATAACACTTATATGGATAGGGGTTGCCAAACTTCCAAACACTAGATTCTCCTGAAATCTCAACATATATTTTTTCATCCAATCTTCATGATACATTCACGTAATGATCAGTACACCAATCCCACTTGGATGCCCAAGTTTAGTTCTAGATTGAAGCAATCGTTTCCAGGAACAATTTGAATTTTTAGGTTTCACTCTGTTTTCTCCTATATTGACAGATGCAGTTCAAACTCTAAATCAACACGGTTTGTGCTAGCTTCTTGAAACTTGACACAATACAGTAGTTCTACGTTCTATCTCTAAGGTTTGTTTCCTCTTGATGTAGTCTTAAGCAAAGACTGGTGAATAACTCATTCAATGAAAGGCGTTGTTAGGTTGCCAAGAAACTACAGTCTCCTGTAATCTCAAAATATATTTTTTCTTCCGACCTTCATGATACTTTCAAGTAATGAGCAGTACACCAATCAAACTTGGATGCCCTAGTTTCGTTCTTCTAGGTTGAAGCATTCGTTTGCAATAACAGTTTTAATTTTAAGGTTTCACTCTGTTTTCTCCTATATTGACAGATGCTGTTCGAACTCTAAATCAACACGGTTTGTGCTAGCTTCTTGAAACTTGACACAATACATTAGTTCTACGTTCTATCTCTAAGGTTTGTTTCCTCTTGATGTAGTCTTAAGCAAAGACTGGGGAATAACTCATTCAATGAAAGGCGTTGTTAGGTTGGCAAAAAACTACAGTCTCCTGTAATCTCAACATATATTTTTTCTTCGGACCTTCATGATACTTTCAAGTAATGAGCAGTACACCAATCAAACTTGGATGCCCAAGTTTCGTTCTCCTAGGTTGACGCATTCGTTTGCAGTAACAGTTTAAATTTTTAGGTTTCACTCTGTCTTCTCCTATATTGACAGATGCAGTTCGAACTCTAAATCAAACACAGTTTGTGCTAGCTTCTTGAAACTTGACACAATACAGTAGTTCTACGTTCTATCTCTAAGTTTTGTTTCCTCTTGATGTAGCCTAATGCAGGGACTGCGAATAACACTTATATGGAAAGGGGTTGCCAAACTTCTAAAACACTAGAGTCTCCTGAAATATCAACATATATTTTTTCATCCAATCTTCATGATACATTCACGTAATGATCAGTACACCAATCCCACTTGGATGCCCAAGTTTAGTTGTCCTAGATTGAAGCATTCGTTTCCAGGAACAGTTTGAATTTTTAGGTTTCACTCTGTTTTCTCCTATATTGACAGATGCAGTTCGAACTCTAAATCAACACGGTTTGTGCTAGCTTCTTGAAACTTGACACAATACAGTAGTTCTACGTTCTATCTCTAAGGTTTGTTTCCTCTTGATGTAGCCTTAAGCAGAATCTGGAGAATAACTCATTCAATGAAAGGCGTTGTTAGGCTGCCAAAAAACTACAGTCTCCTGAAATCACAACATATATTTTTTCTTCCGAGCTTCATGATACTTTCAAGTAATGAGCACTACACCAATCAAACTTGGATGCCCAAGTTTCGTTCTCCTAGGTTGAAGCATTAGTTTGCAGTAACAGTTTGAATTTTTATTTTTCACTCTGTTTTCTCCTATATTGACAGATGCAGTTCGAACTCTAAATCAAACACAGTTTGTGCTAGCTTCTTGAAACTTGACACAATACAGAAGTTCTACGTTCTATCTCTAAGGTTTGTTTCCTCTTGATGTAGTCTTAAGCAAAGACTGGTGAATAACTCATTCAATGAAAGGCGTTGTTAGGTTGCCAAAAAACTACAGTCTCCTGTAATCTCAAAATATATTTTTTCTTCCGACCTTCATGATACTTTCAAGTAATGAGCAGTACACCAATCAAACTTGGATGCCCTAGTTTCGTTCTTCTAGGTTGAAGCATTCGTTTGCAGTAACAGTTTGAATTTTTAGGTTTCACTCTGTTTTCTCCTATATTGACAGATGCAGTTCGAACTCTAAATCAACACGGTTTGTGCTAGCTTCTTGAAACTTGACACAATACAGTAGTTCTACGTTCTATCTCTAAGTTTTGTTTCCTCTTGATGTATCCTAATGCAGGGACTGCGAATAACACTTATATGGAAAGGGGTTGCCAAACTTCCAAACACTAGAGTCTCCTGAAATCTCAACATTTTTTTTCATCCAATCTTCATGATACATTCACGTAATGATCAGTACACCAATCCCACTTGGATGCCCAAGTTTAGTTCTCCTAGATTGAAGCATTCGTTTCCCGGAACAGTTTGAATTTTTAGGTTTCACTCTGTTTTCTCCTATATTGACAGATGCAGTTCGATCTCTAAATCAAACACAGTTTGTTCTAGCTTCTTGAAACTTGACACAATACAGTAGTTCTACGTTCTATCTCTAAGTTTTGTTTCCTCATGATGTAGCCTAATGCAGGGACTGCGAATAACCCTTATATGGAAAGGGGTTGCCAAACTTCCAAACAATAGAGTCTCCTGAAATCTCAACATATATTTTTTATTCCAATCTTCATGATACATTCACGTAATGATCAGTACAAAAATCCCACTTGGATGCCCAAGTTTAGTTCTCCTAGATTGAAGCATTCGTTTCCAGGAACAGTTTGAATTTTTAGGTTTCACTCTGTTTTCTCCTATATTGACAGATGCAGTTCGAACTCTAAATCAACACGGTTTGTGCTAGCTTCTTGAAACTTGACACAATAGAGTAGTTCTACGTTCTATCTCTAAGGTTTGTTTCCTCTTGATGTAGCCTTAAGCAAAGACTGGCGAATAACTCATTCAATGAAATGCGTTGTTAGGTTGCCAAAAAACTACAGTCTCCTGTAATCTCAACATATATTTTTTCTTCCGACCTTCATGATACTTTCAAGTAATGAGCAGTACACCAATCAAACTTGGATGCCCTAGTTTCGTTCTTCTAGGTTGAAGCATTCGTTTGCAGTCATAGTTTGAATTTTTAGGTTTCACTCTGTTTTCTCCTATATTGACAGATGCAGTTCGAACTCTAAATCAACACGGTTTGTGCTAGCTTCTTGAAACTTGACACAATACAGTAGTTCTACGTTCTATCTCTAAGGTTTGTTTCCTCTTGATGTAGTCTTAAGCAAAGACTGGTGAATAACTCATTCAATGAAAGGCGTTGTTAGGTTGCCAAAAAACTACAGTCTCCGGTAATCTCAACATATATTTTTTCTTCGACCTTCATGATACTTTCATGTAATGAGCAGTAGACCAATACAACTTGGATGCCCTAGTTTCGTTCTCCTAGGTTGAAGCATTCGTTTGCAGTAACAGTTTGAATTTTTAGGTTTCACTCTGTTTTCTCCTATATTGACAGATGCAGTTTGATCTCTAAATCAAACACAGTTTGTGCTAGCTTCTTGAAACTTGACACAATAAAGTAGTTCTACGTTCTATCTCTAAGTTTTGTTTCCTCTTGATGTAGCCTAATGCAGGGACTGCGAATAACACTTATATGGAAAGGGGTTGCCAAACTTCCAAACAATAGAGTCTCCTGAAATCTCAACATATATTTTTTCATCCAATCTTCATGATACATTCACGTAATGATCAGTACACCAATCCCACTTGGATGCCCAAGTTTAGTTCTCCTAGATTGAAGCATTCGTTTCCAGGAAGAGTTTGAATTTTTAGGTTTCACTCTGTTTTCTCCTATATTGACAGATGCAGTTCGAACTCTAAATCAACACGGTTTGTGCTAGATTTTTGAAACTTGACACAATACAGTAGTTCTACGTTCTATCTCTAAGGTTTGTTTCCTCTTGATGTAGCCTTAAGCAAAGACTGGCAAATAACTCATTCAAGGAAATGCGTTGTTAGGTTGCCAAAAAGTACAGTCTCCTGTAATCTCAACATATATTTTTTCTTCCGACCTTCATGATACTTTCAAGTAATGAGCAGTACACCAATCAAACTTGGATGTCCAAGTTTTGTTCTCCTAGGTTGAAGCAATCGTTTGCAGTAACATATTGAATTTTTAGGGTTCACTCTGTTTTCTCCTATATTTACAGATGAAGAACGAACTAAAAATCAACACGGTTTGTGCTAGCTTCTTGAAACTTGACACAATACAGTAGTTCTACGTTCTATCTCTAAGGTTTTTTCCTCTTGATGTTGCCTTAAGCAGAGACTGGAGAAAAACTCATTCAATGAAAGGCGTTGTTAGGCTGCCAAAAAACTACAGTTTCCTGAAATCACAACATATATTTTTTCATCCGACCTTCATGATACTTTCAAGTAATGAGCAGTACTCCAATCAAACTTGGATGCCCAAGTTTCGTTCTCCTAGGTTGAAGCACTCGTTTGCAGTAACAGTTTGAATTTTTAGGTTTCACTCTCTTTTCTCCTATATTGACAGATGCAGTTCGATCTCTAAATCAAACACAGTTTGTGCTAGCTTCTTGAAACTTGACACAATACAGTAGTTCTACGTTCTATCTCTAAGTTTTGTTTCCTCTTGATGTAGCCTAATGCAGGGACTGCGAATAACACTTATATGGAAAGGGGTTGCTAAACTTCCAAACACTAGAGTCTCCTGAAATCTCAACATATATTTTTTCATCCAATCTTCATGATACATTCACGTAATGATCAGTACACCAATCCCACTTGGATGCCCAAGATTAGTTCTCCTAGATTGAAGCATTCGTTTCTAGGAACAGTTTGAATTTTTAGGTTTCACTCTGTTTTCTCCTATATTGACAGATGCAGTACAAACTCTAAATCAACACGGTTTGTGCTAGCTTCTTGAATCTTGACACAATACAGTAGTTCTACGTTCTATCTCTAAGGTTTGTTTCCTCTTGATGTAGTCTTAAGCAAAGACTGGTGAATAACTCATTCAATGAAATGCGTTGTTAGGTTGCCAAAAAACTACAGTCTCTTGAAATCACAACATATATTTTTTCTTCCGACCTTCATGATACTTTCAAGTAATGAGCAGTACACCAATCAAACTTGGATGCCCTAGTTTCGTTCCTCTAGGTTGAAGCATTCGTTAGCAGTCATAGTTTGAATTTTTAGGTTTCACTCTGTTTTCTCCTATATTGACAGATGCAGTTCTAACTCTAAATCAACACGGTTTGTGCTAGCTTCTTGAAACTTGACACAATACAGTAGTTCTACGTTCTATCTCTAAGGTTTGTTTCCTCTTGATGTAGTCTTAAGCAAAGACTGGTGAATAACTCATTCAATGAAAGGCGTTGTTAGGTTGCCAAAAAACTACAGTCTCCGGTAATCTCAACATATATTTTTTCTTCCGACCTTCATGATACTTTCATGTAATGAGCAGTACACCAATCAAACTTGGATGCCCTAGTTTCGTTCTTCTAGTTTGAAGCATTCGTTTGCAGTAACAGTTTGAATATTTAGGTTTCACTCTGTTTTCTCCTATATTGACAGATGCAGTTCGAACTCTAAATCAACACGGTTTGTGCTAGCTTCTTGAAACTTGACACAATACAGTAGTTCTACGTTCTATCTCTAAGGTTTGTTTCCTCTTGATGTAGCCTTAAGCAGAGACTGGAGAATAACTCATTTAATGAAAGGCGTTGTTAGGCTGCCAAAAAACTACAGTCTCCTGAAATCACAACATATATTTTTTCTTCCAACCTTCATGATACTTTCAAGTAATGAGCAGTACAACAATCAATCTTGGATGCCCAAGTTTCGTTCTCCTAGGTTGAAGCATTCGTTTGCAGTAACAGTTTGAATTTTTAGGTTTCACTCTGTTTTCTCCTATATTGACAGATGCAGTTCGATCTCTAAATCAAACACAGTTTGTGCTAGCTTCTTGAAACTTGACACAATACAGTAGTTCTACGTTCTTTCTCTAAGTTTTGTTTCCTCTTGATGTAGCCTAATGCCGGGACTGCGAATAACACTTATATGGAAAGGGGTTGCCAAACTTCCAAACACTAGATTCTCCTGAAATCTCAACATATATTTTTTCATCAAATCTTCATGATACATTCACGTAATGATCAGTACACCAATCCCTCTTGGATGCCCAAGTTTAGTTCTCCTAGATTGAAGCATTCGATTCCAGGAAAAGTTTGAATTTTTAGGTTTCACTCTGTTTTCTCCTATATTGACAGATGCAGTACGAACTCTAAATCAACACGGTTTGTGCTAGCTTCTTGAAACTTGACACAATACAGTAGTTCTACGTTCTATCTCTAAGGTTTGTTTCCTCTTGATGTAGCCTTAAGCAGAGACTGGAGAATAACTCATTCAATGAAAGGCATTGTTAGGCTGCCAAAAACTACAGTCTCCTGAAATCACAACATATATTTTTTCTTCCGACCTTCATGATACTTTCAAGTAATGAGCAGTACACCAATCAAACTTGGATGCCCTAGTTTCGTTCTTCTAGGTTGAAGCATTCGTTTGCAGTAACAGTTTGAATTTTCAGGTTTCACTCTGTTTTCTTTCATATTGACAGATGCAGTTCGAACTCTAAATCCACACGGTTTGTGCTAGCTTCTTGAAACTTGACAAAATACAGTAGTTCTACGTTCTATCTCTAAGGTTTGTTTCCTTTTGATGTAGCCTTAAGCAGAGACTGGAGAATAACTCATTCAATGAAAGGCGTTGTTAGGCTGCCAAGAATCTACAGTCTCCTGAAATCACAACATATATTTTTTCATCCGAACTTCATGATACTTTCAAGTAATGAGCAGTACACCAATCAAACTTGGATGCCCAAGTTTCGTTCTCCTAGGTTGAAGCATTTGTTTGCAGTAACAGTTTGAATTTTTAGGTTTCAATCTGTTTTCTCCTATATTGACAGATGCAGTTCGATCTCTAAATCAAACACAGTTTGCGCTAGCTTCTTGAAACTTGAACACAATACAGTAGTTCTACGTTCTATCTCTAAGTTTTGTTTCCTCTTGATGTAGCCTAATGCAGGGACTACGAATAACACTTATATGGAAAGGGGTTGCCAAACTTCCAAACACTAGAGTCTCCTGAAATCTCAACATATATTTTTTCATCCAATATTCATGATACATTCACGTAATCATCAGTACACCAATCCCACTTGGATGCCCAAGTTTAGTTCTCCTAGATTGAAGCGTTCGTTTCTAGGAACAGTTTGAATTTTTAGGTATCACTCTGTTTTCTCCTATATTGACAGATGCAGTTCGAACTCTAAATCAACACGGTTTGTGCTAGCTTCTTGAACCTTGACACAATACAGTAGTTCTACGTTCTATCTCTAAGGTTTGTTTCGTCTTGATGTAACCTTAAGCAAAGACTGGCGAATAACTCATTCAATGAAATGCGTTGTTAGGTTGCCAAAAAACTACAGTCTCCTGTAATCTCAACATATATTTTTTCTTCCGACCTTCATGATACTTTCACGTAATGAGCAGTACACCAAGCAAACTTGGATGCCCAAGTTTTGTTCTCCTAAGTTGAAGCATTCGTTTGCAGTAACAGTTTGAATTTTTAGGTTTCACTCTGTTTTCTCCTATATTGACAGATGCAGTTTGAACTCTAAATCAAACACGGTTTCTGCTAGCTTCTTGAACCTTGACACAATACAGTAGTTCTACGTTCTATTTCTAAGGTTTATTTCGTCTTGATGTAGCCTTAAGCAGAGACTGGAGAATAACTCATTCAATGAAAGGCATTGTTAGGCTGCCAAAAAACTACAGTCTCCTGAAATCACAACATATATTTTTTCTTCCGACCTTCATGATACTTTCAAGTAATGAGCAGTACACCAATCAAACTTGGATGCCCAAGTTTCGTTCTCCTAGGTTGAAGCATTCGTTTGCAGTAACAGTTTGAATTTTTAGGTTTCATTCTGTTTTCTCCTATATTGACAGATGCAGTTCGAACTCTAAATCAAACACAGTTTGTGCTAGCTTCTTGAAACTTGACACAATACAGTAGTTCTACGTTCTATCTCTAAGTTTTGTTTCGTCTTGATGTAGCCTAATGCAGGGACTGCGAATAACACTTATATGGAAAGGGGTTGCCAAACTTCCAAACACTAGAGTCTCCTGAAATCTCAACATATATTTTTTCATCCAATCTTCATGATACATTCACGTAATGATCAGTACACCAATCCCTCTTGGATGCCCAAGTTTAGTTCTCCTAGATTGAAGCATTCGTTTCCAGGAACAGTTTGAATTTTTAGGTTTCACTCTGTTTTCTCCTATATTGACAGATGCAGTATGAACTCTAAATCAACACGGTTTGTGCTAGCTTCTTGAAACTTGACACAATACAGTAGTTCTACGTTCTATCTCTAAGGTTTGTTTCCTCTTGATGTAGCCTTAAGCAGAGACTGGAGAATAACTCATTCAATGAAAGGCATTGTTAGGCTGCCAAAAACTACAGTCTCCTGAAATCACAACATATATTTTTTCTTCCGACCTTCATGATACTTTCAAGTAATGATCAGTACACCAATCAAACTTGGATGCTATAGTTTCGTTCTTCTAGGTTGAAGCATTCGTTTGCAGTAACATTTTGAATTTTTAGGTTTCACACTTTTTTCTCCTATATTGACAGATGCAGTTCGATCTCCAAATCAAACACAGTTTGTGCTAGCTTCTTGAAACTTGACACAATACAGTAGTTCTACGTTCTATCTCTAAGTTTTGTTTCCTCTTGATGTAGCCTAATGCAGGGACTGCGAATAACACTTATATGGAAAGGGGTTGCCAAACTTCCAAACACTAGAGTCTCCTGAAATCTCAACATATATTTTTTCATCCAATCTTCATGATACATTCACGTAATGATCAGTACACCAATCCCTCTTGGATGCCCAAGTTTAGTTCTCCTAGATTGAAGCATTCCTTTCCAGGAACAGTTTAAATTTTTAGGTTTCACTCTGTTTTCTCCTATATTGACAGATGCAGTACGAATTCTAAATCAACACGGTTTGTGCTAGCCTCTTGAAACTTGACAAAATACAGTAGTTCTACGTTCTATCTCTAAGGATTCTTTCTTCTTGATGTAGCCTTAAGCAGAGACTGGAGAATAACTCATTCAATGAAAGGCGTTGTTTTGCTGCCAAAAAACTACAGTCTCCTGAAATCACAACATATATTTTTTCTTTCGACCTTCATGATACTTTCAAGTAATGAGCAGTACACCAATCAAACTTAGATGCCCTAGTTTCGTTCTTCTAGGTTGAAGCATTCGTTTGCAGTAACAGTTTGAATTTTTAGGTTTCACTCTTTTTTCTCCTATATTGACAGATGCAGTTCGAACTCTAAATCAACACGGTTTGTGCTAGCTTCTTGAAACTTGACACAATACAGTAGTTCTACGTTCTATCTCTCAGGTTTGTTTCAACTTGATGTAGCCTTAAGCAGAGACTGGAGAATAACTCATTCAATGAAAGGCGTTGTTAGGCTGCCAAAAAACTACAGTCTCCTGAAATCACAACATATATTTTTTATTCCAACTTTCATGATACTTTCAAGTAATGAGCAGTACACCAATCAAACTTGGATGCCCAAGTTTCGTTCTCCTAGGATGAAGCATTCGTTTGCAGTAACAGTTTGAATTTTTAGGTTTCATTCTGTTTTCTCCTATATTGACAGACACAGTTCGATCTCTAAATCAAACACAGTTTGTGCTAGCTTCTTGAAACTTGACACAATACAGTAGTTCTACCTTCTATCTCTATGTTTTTTTCCTCTTGATGTAGCCTAATGCAGGGACTGCGAATAATACTTATATGGAAAGGGGTTGCCAAACTTCCAAACACTAGAGTCTCCTGAAATCTCAACATATATTTTTTCATCCAATCTTCATGATACATTCACGTAATGATCAGTACACCAATCCCACTTGGATGCCCAAGTTTAGTTCTCCTAGATTGAAGCATTCGTTTCCAGGAACAGTTTGAATTTTTAGGTTTCACTCTGTTTTCTCCTATATTGACAGATGCTGTTCGAACTCTAAATCAACACGGTTTGTGCTAGATTTTTGAAACTTGACACAATACAGTAGTTCTATGTTCTATCTCTAAGGTTTGTTTCCTCTTGATGTAGCCTTAAGCAAAGACTGGCAAATAACTCATTCAAGGAAATGCGTTGTTAGATTGCCAAAAAAGTACAGTCTCCTGTAATCTCAACATATATTTTTACTTCCGACCTTCATGATACTTTCAAGTAATGAGCAGTACACCAATCAAACTTGGATGTCCAAGTTTTGTTCTCCTAGGTTGAAGCATTCGTTTGCAGTAACATTTTGAATTTTTAGGGTTCACTCTGTTTTCTCCTATATTTACAGATGAAGTACGAACTAAAAATCAACACGGTTTGTGCTAGCTTCTTGAAACTTGACACAATACAGTAGTTCTACGTTCTATCTCTAAGGTTTTTTCCTCTTGATGTAGCCTTAAGCAGAGACTGGAGAAAAACTCATTAAAGGAAAGGCGTTGTTAACCTGCCAAAAAACTACAGTCTCCTGAAATCACAACATATACTTTTTCTTCCGACCTTCATGATACTTTCAAGTAATGAGCAGTACACCAATCAAACTTGGGTGCCCTAGTTTCCTTCTTCTAGGTTGAAGCATTCGTTTGCAGTAACAGTTTGAATTTTTAGGTTTCACTCTGTTTTCTCCTATATTGACAGATGCAGTTCAAACTCTAAATCAACACGGTTTGTGCTAGCTTCTTGAAACTTGACACAATACAGTAGTTCTACGTTCTATCTCTAAGGTTTGTTTCCTATTGATGTAGCCTTAAGCAGAGACTGGAGAATAACTCATTCAATGAAAGGCGTTGTTAGGCTGCCAAAAAACTACAGTCTCCTGAAATCACAACATATATTTTTTCTTCCGACCTTCATGATACTTTCAAGTAATGAGCAGTACACCAATCAAACTTGGATGCCCAAGTTTCGTTCTCCTACTTTGAAGCATTCGTTTGCAGTAACAGTTTGAATTTTTAGGTTTCACTCTGTTTTCTCCTATATTGACAGAATCAGTTAGAACTCTAAATCAACACGGTTTGTGCTAGCTTCTTGAAACTTGACACAATACAGTAGTTCTACGTTCTATCTCTAAGGTTTGTTTCCTCTTGATGTAGCCTTAAGCAGAGACTGGGAAGAACTCATTCAATGAAAGGCGTTGTTAGGTTGGCAAAAAACTACAGTCTCCTGTAATCTCAACATATATTTTTTCTTCCGACCTTCATGATACTTTCAAGTAATGAGCAGTACACCAATCAAACTTGGTTGCCCAAGTTTTGTTCTCCTAGGTTGAAGCATTCGTTTGCAGTAACAGTTTGAATTTTTAGGTTTCACTCTGTTTTCTCCTATATTGACAGATGCAGTTCGAACTCTAAATCAAACACGGTTTCTGCTAGCTTCTTGAAACTTGACACAATACGGTAGTTCTACGTCCTATCTCTAAGGTTTGTTTCGTCTTGATGTAGCCTTAAGCAGAGAATGGAGAATAACTCATTCAATGAAAGGCGTTGTTAGGCTGCCAAAAAACTACAGTCTCCTGAAATCACAACATATATTTTTTCTTCCGACGTTCATGATACTTTCAAGTAATGAGCAGTACACCAATCAAACTTGGATACCCAAGTTTCGTTCTCCTAGGTTGAAGCATTCGTTTGCAGTAACAGTTTGAATTTTTAGGTTTCACTCTGTTTTCTCCTATATTGACAGATGCAGTTCGAACTCTAAATCAAACACAGTTTGTGCTAGCTTCTTGAAACTTGACACAATACAGTAGTTCTTCGTTCTATCTCTAGTTTTGTTTCCTCTTGATGTAGCATAATGCAGGGACTGCGAATAACACTTATATGGAAAGGGGTTGCCAAACTTCCAAACACTAGAGTCTCCTGAAACCTCAACATATATTTTTTCATCCAATCTTCATGATACATTCATGTAATGATCAGTACACCAATCCCACTTGGATGCCCAGGTTTAGTTCTCCTAGATTGAAGCATTCGTTTCCAGGAACAGTTTGAATTTTTAGGTTTCACTCTATTTTCTCCTATATTGACAGATGCAGTATGAACTCTAAATCAACACGGTTTGTGCTAGCTTCTTGAAACTTTACACAATACAGTAGTTCTACGTTCTATCTCTAAGGTTTGTTTCCTCTTGATGTAGCCTTAAGCAGAGACTGGAGAATAACTCATTCAAGGAAAGGCGTTGTTAAGCTGCCAAAAAACTACAGTCTCCTGAAATCATAACATATATTTTTTCTTCCGACCTTCATGATACTTTCAAGTAATGAGCAGTACACCAATCAAACTTGGGTGCCCTAGTTTCCTTCTTCTAGGTTGAAGCATTCGTTTGCAGTAACAGTTTGAATTTTTAGGTTTCACTCTGTTTTCTCCTATATTGACAGATGCAGTTCGAACTCTAAATCAACACGGTTTTTGCTAGCTTCTTGAAACTTGACACAATACAGTAGTTCTACGTTCTATCTCTAAGGTTTGTTTCCTATTGATGTAGCCTTAAGCAGAGACTGGAGAATAACTCATTCAATGAAAGGCGTTGTTAGGCTGCCAAAAAACTACAGTCTCCTGAAATCACAACATATATTTTTTCTTCCGAACTTCATGATACTTTCAAGTAATGAGCAGTACACCAATCAAACTTGGATGCCCAAGTTTCGTTGTCCTACTTTGAAGCATTCGTTTGCAGTAACAGTTTGAATTTTTAGGTTTCACTCTGTTTTCTCCTATATTGACAGATGCAGTTCGAACTCTAAATCAACACGGTTTGTGCTAGCTTCTTGAAACTTGACACAATACAGTAGTTATACGTTCTATCCCTAAGGTTTGTT